>NW_023270490.1:7968381-8125080 GCF_011800145.1 Mirounga leonina
CGCCCCGCGCCCGGCAGAGCCCCGCGGACGGCCCCGGGAGCCTCCAAGCTGCTCTCCGGGTCACTACTGTAACCTGGCAGCCCTGAGGACCCCTCCAGTCCCCCGCCGTTTGCAACACAGTCTTTGCAAAATTCAGGGCCTACGGCCTGGAGTGAACCGCCCTAAACCCTCCCGGCATGCCGCGTCTGGGGTTGCCAGGTGCGGTCTGTAGCCAAGCTTAACAATCCTATTTCTGGCACCAATGAAAAGCCCCACGGAGCTGGGCCCGGCGCTCAGGCCGCTCCGGAAGCGGGAGCCGGGCCTTCGTGAGGGTCTGCAGAGCCCCATGCAAACCCATCAGTTCTGAAAACGCTCTCGAATTCTCCGAGGGAGAAAGGTGCTGATGAAAACACTCAGCAAGGGGGAAACGTCCACTTGGCGCGCGGCTGAGCCGGCTCCATTGTTAAGATGCCTTTCAAGGGAGCTCCATCTGTGAGAAACCCATCTCGTGCTTTTCCATTAATTCACCCAAGAGGAGGCAGAGTGTTCAAGTACACAGGAAGCTTACGTGTGATGATCAAATCACAAACACTCAGCACCCCACACCTAGGAACAATTAATACACAAAGAGCTGTAGGTGATGGGGGAAGGAGCACGAGAGAAAGGAAGGCGAGGAAGGGGGCAGAACCACATCAGAAAAATCTCAGTTGTTACAAAAGAAGAATAAAATGTGAGCCTTAAACATACTTTTTGCAGAGACATTACAGTCTTAAAAAAAAACAAAAACAAAACTTTGCACTGGAAAGGCATTCATATTAAGTTATAGACCATTTTTAGTGTATAAGCTGAACTTTTTAAGGTTGGATTTTTTAACCAGAGTCTCTACAAGCACATTTGTTTCAGCATGCAAATTGTACACATCACAACACAGACTGAGGTTATTTTTTTTTTCCTCAATGGAAAGTGAAGCTCTGCACAGAATACAAAATTCCAGGTGAATAATTCTACTTGTTGCCAGGTCAACAGATTTTAACAATATGACAATCGCAATTTCTAGACAATAAAAAAATTAAAAATTGTTTGTTACTGAAGCAAAACAATGTCTCCATCTATTTACGTTAGGCAAGTATTGAACACAAAATGGACTGATTGATTTTTGTTTCTCTTAATACGTAGCCTCCACAATTTATTAGCTCACGCTCTGCTGGAGTTGCCCAAATGCTACCCTGGGTTACAATTTGAAATTCTCACACATGTACCTTATTTTCTTTGGCACAGTATAGATTCCTTCCTTTCTTTTTAAAGAATCAGCTCAGTGGAATTTGGGGGAGGGGGACAACATCCTGTACACCAGGAAATTCAATATATAGCTCCAGAAATTTTATTTTTAAAAAAGGGAGAAAGAAAAGACAAGACAGACAAGAAAAAGATCCAAGGAAAGAATGGCAATAGCAACATGCCCTTTGCGGCCAGCTCTTGAACCCCAAATGGGCCACTCCTTCCTTCCTTTATGCCTGCTTGCAAGAAGATTAAAAATAGAAGCAAGAAAAATAACATGAGCCTACATGTTATACAGAACTTAATGAAACGTTTATAGAATCTCAAATTATTCACAAAAGCCCTGTTTAAGTTCTAGAGCATCTTAGTCTAAATTTTAAAAGCATGAAATCTAAATTCGGTGTACTTAAGTCAAATTGAAGAGTGTCATAATTTAACTCCCAAATCCCTGACAAGTATATGGACTGATCAGAACTGTGGGTTCCTAGTCTGTTAAAGATTCTAAAGCATTAGCTATAAAGTCAGTGTCCGTGCATCCCAATGATCAATTTCCCTCCTGCATTCTTAAACATAGGATAATAAATCCATGTAAGAATGAAAAATCTTTCTACTTTCTGCCTCTGTCAAAGGCCAGTACAGCTTTATGAATACAGTCACCGCAAGAAGGGGAGGGGACAAGTGCCTGAGGAAAAGTTCCAAGTACAGTTTATACAAAAGTACAGCATTAGAAAGACTGCCATAAATCATTCTTTAGTACATTTCCTTAACTATCACATTTTCCAAAAGTAAACAAATTGGGCTATATTTGCAGCACTTCAAAGTGGAGCATAAATTTAAATGATGTATTTGTTCTGTTCACTGATAGGAGGCTAATATTACATTAATATATTTTCTTCCTGTCAGGAGTTATTTACATATGTACATTATTTCAGTTAAAAATAAAATGTAATACCATAAACTATATTTTACAGGAAAGCATGAGGGAAGCCAAATATGCAAGTCTCTTAAAGACTTAAAAGCTCCTAATAAACTACTTTATTTTGGGAGGAAGGGGGCTTTAAATAGTATAGTCAGTCTGTCATGGAGAAGGCGATCTGATGCTATGGAGACCCCCGTGCCCAGCTAGCCACCTGGGGCTACAGCCTTGTCGCGGGCATCCCGATCAGCAGGCAGGGGCGCAGAGGGTGGTGCCCGTCCCAGGTGCAGTCCCTGGGGCGGCGGATGGGAAAGGGGTCATTTGAGTGCCCACCCTCAAAGTTTCAGAAATCTTTCTTCCCTCGGAAGGTGTGGCACAGTCAGACCCCTGACAAGCGGGGGTGAGAGGTACGTGGCCACGAACAACGTGGCCGCGGCGCGCGGGATCCCAGGGCGGCTAATTCCGTTCTGCCAGCACAGGCCTGTCTGCGGTGCTCCGCCGCTTTGGTTCCAGGGTGGCAAAAAAGGACACATCTGGGTCCCGGTCTGACTGCAGAGCCAGGACGGTCTCTTCAACGACTTGAAGATGAGGGTTACCGGCATTTCTCAGGTACGCTAAAGAGAGAAAACGGTAGTTTGGCTCACATGCGCCTTGAACTGGGCTCCGAAACAGACTCGAGTGCTGGGGGGGTTTTAAACCACACCTCAGGACAATAAATCACTTCACAGAGTAACCACATACGTAAGGCCTTCGGAATGATAACAAGACTGCTTTCGTCAAGGAGTAACTTCCTCAATTTCGAAGATGGACTCCCAAGAACGGCTATGCGTATTTTTTAAATTATAGTTTAAAAACTTTGCATGTCATCTTTCCTTCCCTCCACTACCAAAGAACGGCCAGTGTGTGGCTGGCAGGGAGGGGAACAGGCGGCTGGCAGGGCGGGGCGGGGCTGGGGGCGCGGCGGGAAGACAGGCACTTGCCGGGACCGGCTGGAAGGGGTCGGCTCCGCACGTGGTGCAGGTGCGAACTTGCCGTCCAAGGGACGCAATGCTGCGTCACGTCCTATTCAGGACGTAGTAATAGGCTGCAAACCTCACCGTAACGAAGGCTTACGTTGGCTGCCTTTCATAATGTCTGTGTCATAACTCAACGTTTACAAAAGTTTCCCCCATTTCTAGAAGACTGTGAAGTTCTGCATTTTACCATGAAGCTCATTAAATGTGAAAACTAAACCACCATTTTATAAATAACAAAATATTCTGCATAAAAGTTAATACATCAATTTATATAATGTCCGAAGTATGCGATCAGACAAGTTTCTGAAGAGGAAGACTATAGTTGCTGCTTGGTGAACTTTAAACTGTGTAAGTTCGGAAAAACGGTCCACATACCCTTTTCCAACAGCGTCTGACGCAGAGCTTTGGCCAGCAGAACCCTCACATTTGGCACAGGATCTGAGGCAAGGCTTAAAAGGCTGGGGAGCAAGTGTTCAACAAACTGGTCCACAGGGATGCACTCCTCGTTCACCACCGCCTGCCACAAGAGAAAGCCACAGCCAAAGAATTGATACTTTTCCACAGTGGTCAGCAGGTTTCTTCTAAAAACACCCTTCCACAATTCCAAAGAAGTAATTTCGGGGTCTGCTGGTCTGAGGTGTGTGTGTGTGTGTGTGTGTGTGTCTGAATCTTAAAATCTCAACCACTGAATTTGGTTAGAAACACAGTTAACAATTTCTAAGTCCTCACCAAGGACTGGGTTATAGGTGGTATAAAATTTGGTGAAGAAAATAAAGGATTCTGAGTCAGACAGGCCTAGCTTCAAACCTAACTTGGTCACTTACTAGCTTCATGGCCTGGAGTGAGTGGCTTCACCTTTCTGGGCCTTGGTTTCCCCACCTGTAAAATGGGGAAGTAGGGGTGGGAGGGGGATGGCAGATCATTTTTGCAAAGAATCTAGCAAAGCGCCCACCAATGAAGGCTGAGGGCCCTCCCCTCTGTTACTCACCAGAATTCGGGTTCTGAGGGCCGGCGCCAGGCCTGTCTAGTGCCAGCCAGCCCCAGACTCCCATGCAGGCCCGGCCCCCTCTGTGAACACCTGACAAATGCTGCCTCGGCAGGCACACTGCCACTCCGCTGACAGAGGCCTACAGCTCCCGGCCAGCCATGGAAGCCAGAGTGAGCCCAGTTTTACAGGGGAGGAAACTGTGGTCTGGTGTGGGGCCACCGCAGGTCTCCTAGTCAATGAGCACCAGCGACCGGGGGGGGGGGGGGGGGGAGTCCAAACCAGGCGTGTGGATTCTAAATCCTGCACACCTTCCCGCGACAGGGTGACAAGAGCTGCAGGTGTCCAGTAAGTGTTTCCCAGGTGCTGGGCACATGCGAGGCCACGCAGAGGCAGCAGCTCGTCCCCCTCTGCAGCGTGGGCCCTCAGCCCCCAGGTCAGGCTCGCTCCCCCGAGCAGCATTGAAATAACCATCAAGTGACCCCCCCTTCCTTTTGTCTGTCTTGTCGTGGGTTTTCTAAATCTTATTAATAATTCGTGAAAGCGCATACACACTGATTTTTCCTGAAGAAAATTAGTGGGTGTTTTTTTCCTTTTGTCTCATCATGGATTTTCTAAGTCTCAGATCAAGAATTAAAAGACAAAAGCAAAGATATCTCATTTAGGGGCGCCTGGGTGGCTCAGTCGCTAAGCGTCTGCCTTTGGCTCAGGTCATGATCCCAGGGTCCTGGGACCGAGCCCTGCATTGGGCTCCCTGCGCTGCGGGAAGCCTGCTTCTCCCTCTCCCACTCGTTTGTGTTCCCTCTCTCACTGTGTCTCTGTCAAATAAATAAATAAAACCTTAAAAAAAAAAAAAACTCATTTACCAAGACTGATATGGACTTATGGACTGAGCCCAATCCCTCATTTACAGGATTGGCTTCTTCCTCACAGAAGTCTGTGGCGTCAGGCCTGTGGTTGTGAATCTGGCACTTCACTCAGCCACCCACTGCCCTTTTCAAAGCAGACCACGAAAGTACCCTGTGATGCCCCGCCAGCCCAACAGGGGGCCCTGGTGAGTCCTTTGGTGGGGGAACTGGGTATGAGGGTCAGCCAGAGTCCAATTACAGCTTTACTGTAATATTGACAAAGCTGGGTGACAGGTTCATGGAGAGTCCATACTATTCCCTCCACCTTTGTACATGCTTGAAAATGTGCAAGGGGAAAGGCTAAAACTTTTTAAATAACACGTTAGCAGAAAAAAAAAAAAATCACGGTGTTAACACTTCCTGTGTGCTCTTGATCAAGTTACTTAACCTCTCTGGGCTTCAGCTGCTTCACCTTAAACAACTGGTCTGAAAGTACATGGGTGTGACATGCTTGATACACGGCCGATCTTAACTGCCGAGGATCAGATGTATGTATGATGAACTACCTGGCATACAGAGGCGTCCAAGAAATGGCAGCCATCAGCCCCAGCCAATCTGACCTGCACCATTTCCAGGACACTAAGTAGAGAGGGTGACCAGAGATGCTGCACAGCTGACATGAACTTCACTTCAGAGGGATTCAATAGTCTCTGCCCTAACCTACTGCTCTGTTCTTCACCCCACCTTCCCTGCCAGGCAGCTGGCTGAGGGCAGGGACAGGGATGACCACAGCCCTGGACTGGGTACGGCAGAAGCAGGGCTCTGGGCCTCGCCCTCACCTCACCAGATGGAAGGTGCCGGCGGAGCAGGAGTTTGTTCACTCTCTGTCTGCAGCTTCTAGAACACGCCCGGCACACAGGAGACATTCAGTCAACATCTACAGGCCGAATGCACAGATGGGTGGGGTAACCCTGGGCCGATCATTCTGCCTGACTGGGCCGATCACAATCTCCTGTGAGATAAAGGGGTTCGGTCCACTGATCCCCAAATTCCCAGCTGGTATTTCAGGGCTGGGATTCTGTGTCTGGTGCATCTGATATCAGTCCACAGCAACATAAGCCCAGGGGAGATTCCCCCCAGGCCGTGCTAACCTGACAAATGAAAGCGAAAGCTTGCCTTCCAACCCACTTAGCGCAGTGCCGGAACCTTACGATGAGCTCACTGATGAAATTTAACCCCAGTGCGCGCTCACTGTGGGAGTAGAACTTCTGCAGAATGGCCACCACCTGTGAAAAATATCAGAGGTGCACATTTAAAATGCTGCCATCTGTTTGAATTATGAATCCTACTCAAACAGAAACCAGACATTTTTATGCACCTTTAAAATGAATCTATAAGCAAGGGAGAGAGTCATTTTTGTCACGGTCATCATTGGAACACAAAGGAAAAAAGATGTTCAAATATATGACAATGCACATACACTCACCCACGTGAAACCCTTCATAAAAATGAAATTTAAAAAGGGACCGGCATTAGAAAAGAACATTCTTAATCTTAAGATTCCAAATTTTAGAAAATGGTCCCTTGCATAATAACTAAATCATTACCTTTCAGAACATGTCATTTTTATAAAATTGTAATAGCATGAGAGTACCTTAGTGAATCAGTATTTTCAAGTGACAACCCCCCCCCCGCCCCAGTATTCAACTGGTATGAGCCCACATAAAACAGGATCAGCTCTTCTCCATTGGAGTTCTTGCTCACTACTTTTCTACAAAACCATGCTGCCGAGTAAGCCCAATCTGTGTTTAAAAGGAACACTAAGCCATGGTTTGAAGGGTTTCTTACATAAAATGACTTATCTACAATTTCTATCACTGAAGCGTACAACTTAAGAAAAAAACCATGTTATGTATTGCTAAAACTGTAATACATTTCCCTAATTTCAAAATTTAAAAGCTGGTTTCATAGGTATACTGAAAAATCAAGAGCAGAAAATAGAGGAGTTAAAATGGAAGGAACATAAATATTCCTATTTCCAAAAAGCACAAACAACAACAACAAAAGCCATGATTCCTTACTAGTTTGAAGGAGATCCACCGAACTTCAGAAACTTTATCTGCACACAACTTTAAGGCAATATGCATTAAGTAATCATAAACATCATTGGGATTATAGAGTTCCAAAATGAGTATCAGCTGTCTGAAATTAAAAAAGAAAGAAAGAAAGAAAATTATTTGGGGGGACAAAAAAAACCACCTTACTAATTTCTCTTTACTCTCACTTCATCTTACAGACAAAAATAGCTAGGCTGGGAGATTAAGGCAAATGAAGACCCAGCAAGGCTTTCCATCAGCGAAATGCCAAAAGCAGAAAGCTGAGTGAAATACCACGCAAAGAGAAAGTGGAAAAAAAAAATAAATCTTCATTCCTCATCTCACGCACTCAAATCAAACAAAAAGGAAATAAATTAAACTTTGTAAAGCAGAGGCTGAGAAATTTATGAGTAGGGATACTATTTCAACTTGAGGTTATCGGTTCGAGAGCACATAAAACTTCGCACATCAGATAAGGTAAAAATAGCCAGGCCGCTGAAGTTCCCAGAGATGCCGGGGCGCAGGAAGGCTCGGGGCAATCGCGCCGCCCGGCCCCGGCCCCGGCCCCGGCCCCGGCCCCCGGCGGCGGGCGGCGGGCGGCGGGCGGCCCTGCGCGGTCCGCTTGCAGAGAACCGCGCGCGCCAGCTCTCTCTCCGAGGGAAGGAAGGCGCGCGGGAGACGGCTGGCCGGGAACACCTGCCACCAAAGCTTCCACGGTTTTCTAAATGGGGATGGGGAGAAGGGTATGAAAATAAATGGCATTACTTCCACGCTGGCAACGAAAGGAAATGAAAAAGAGATCGGAAGGAAGTTAGAATCAGAAACCAGGAGTGCCGGTGAACACTTTCGTATCAAAAAGCAGTTTTCAGAAAAATGATGCCAATATCATGGTCAGGGGGCGCACAGAATTCATATCAGTGGCTCTGGCTTCAATAACCACGGCCGAGATGGAAGATAGCCAGAGCTCGGAGATAACGCTGTCGGCGGCGCGAGCCCTGCCGGCCCGGCCCCATCCGCGTGCCGGTCCCCCGGCCCCCGGCCCCCGGCCCCCGGCCCCCGGCCCCCGGCCCTCGGGAAGCGGGTCAGCCCGGCCCGGTCTCTTGGTCGCGATCCTGGCCCCGGGAAAGCGGGCCAGTCGGGCCCCAGCCCCAGCCCCAGCCATGAGCCCGGGCGCCGGGCCCGTTCCGCGGTCCCGGCCCCCACATCTGGCCCCATCCCCGGCCCCCACCCCGGCCCCCACGCCGGCCCCGGGGAAGCCGGTCCGCCCGGCCCGAGACGGCCCTGGCCGAGCTCCCTCGCACGGCCGCTAGAGGGCGCGGTGCTTTCATGGAAAACGTGGGCCTGTTTTTCTCTCAGAAGGTAAGCTGGGAACACGGCATAATGACTAAAACCTCAATCTCTCAAATTAAGCATAATGATTAAAGATCACAGCAAAGAGAAAATCTTTTAGTTTGCCCCTGGCATCGGCCAAATCATATCCTGAAGAGCTGCAAAAGCCTGATGGATTTCTACAGCAAAGATAATGATTTGAGAGATTTCTAGTTGAGGGTAAGAAAAATGAAAACTAAAGCTGGGGAGATAAACCCCGGGCAGGGGCAAACTAACACCAGGCCGCCCACCGTCACCACCAGATGCACTCGGCACCGCACAGAGCACGTCGCAGAGCACGTGGCACGCCTGGGGACGGGGACTTTAGCTCTTTATTCAAAGCTTTAGCTCTTTTAGAACCGGGCACACCTTTGACATCTCTCCGGCCAGCACAAGCCAGGATTAAATAAGTCCTTCACGCACAAAATGACGTGCAGAAAGCAGCCACCTTGGGGGACGTTTTTATCTAATAATCGTCTCGTCTGGGTGAGACCTTTCCGTGTCTGTCTCTGTCGCGTCATTTTCTTTAGAAGCTGAAGAGCATACACCACGCTGTGCCCTGCAGAGAGGGCTACACTCAGAATGTTCAGAAAAGCTCTGGCAAAAACTCTTCCGATTAACAGGAACATACTGAAGAGTGGGTGATTCATCTTTTATTTGGTTCGAATAAATTGCCTTATAGAACAGCAGAACACACTAATTCCACAGTGACTCGAGCCCTGTCTGCATCTGAAAATGAATGTCTCCCCGGAGACCGTGGTATTTGTAACTTAGAGCTTTGGAATTCACTTTATCCCTTAATAAAAACATAATCTCTTTATCCGAAAGAACACTATTACTGCTAGTTTAGAAATCAATTATAAGGTAGGAAAATTAAGAATTATTCCATCTAATTTGCCTTCTCATATCCCCAAACAGGTTTTACTTACTCTGCTAGTTCATATCGAAACCTCCAATTCCTGCTGTTATCGGTCACTACAAATTCTTGAAGCTGATAAAGATATTCTCTCCTCTTGTCTTCATGAAGCAACTATTTTTTAAAAATGTATACATAAATAAAAATAGAGAATCTCTCAAAATGACCCCAAATATACTGTCTGATCACACTTGAAGTTATACACTTGTTCCCGGCAAGAACTGGGCATTCCCCTAATGCCTTGAACTCCATCCATCACCCGGGGTGGCTGTGAATTAACGTTGCTGGGAACAGAGCTCACGGGGACCCCTGAATGCTTCCAACCTTTCCCCCGGTTAGTGTATGTGCTTGTGTGTTTCCACATGCCCCCAGCTCTTACTTCTCTCATCATTTCCTGCCTGCAAACAACACGTATGTGTGTGTTCCGAAGACAACGTCGCGGCTGCTTCCCGGGGAGCTGGCTCTGCTCGTGTATGCCGGCACCACGAGAGAAAAGCCAACCCAGTGCATCATGCAGCCCAGTCTGTCAAGGGCAGCTCGTGGTCATGTGGGTGCAAGTAATTAGTTTCCCTAGGTCATTTTTAAAGTCTTATTTTTACACTCATCATTCCTTTAGGAAAAAAAATTAAAAAGGCAAGCAGGGAAGCAGCAATGTCTTGCAGAGAAAGCCCTTCATGCAGAACTGAGATTGGGTTTCAGCTGGGCTCTTCCCCTGGGTGACTCCGGGCACGCTGCGCACTACCCCCGGGGGGCCTGGGCTCCTTCTCCCTCACAGAGCATGCTAGGCTACATGTCTGCCATCCTCCACAGAATTAGGGCTCCAAGGGACAGGGAGATTACGAGGAAAGATATAAAAATATTTACCCATCACTGAAAGAACACCCACTGTAAAGACTCTGGATGGTATAGTTCAACCGGAGAAACCCAGACTAGCTGCTTTCTGTTGTCCATGGACACTTTCCACAGCCCGGCTTTAAGAATTGTTTTGAAGAGGGAAGGTTTGTTTTTTATATGTAATCCTTCTTCCTACCTTTAGAAAATCATACAGGTGTTTAAGAATTCCTATTCGTACTTCATCCAGGTCCTTTAAAAATCCATTGAAGACGGGCACCAGGTCAGCTGCTGTGAGCTGGTCCCCGAGAATCACGGCCAGCTCGTGGATGGAGAAGGCCAGGGTCCGACGCACCTTCCACTGGTGGTGCACAGGAGGCCAGACAAACCAAAGAAAGCAAGCACAAGGCCATGTTACCAAGAGCGTTAAGCGGCGCTTCTAGAATAAACGTGACACTGCCGGGCGCTGGCCGCCACGGTTCATTTCATCGGAGCCCCATCAATACGGCAAAGGCACCCGCAGCAAATACAGGCCAGTGAGCCCCGCTGTGCTCACCTTTTCTTCCCCGGCAGAGGGGCCACCCCATTTCCATGGGTGCCTCTGAAAGGGCTCCTTTTACCTGCACGTCGGAAGCCAGCGTTTCGTACGTGTCTCTCAGGCAGTGCCAATTTTGCCTGCCCAGGGTGAGCGCCACCCCGGGGAGGCTGTAGGCGCAGTGTTTGGCTATGTCAATGTCGACAGTCTGGGCGCGAGCGGGGTCGGTCATCGACACATACTGATCGAGCAGGGGTTGAGGTATTATATCCTGGGAAACAGCAGAGAAAGGAAACCATCATGCTTGCAGGAAAGAAGGAGAATACTCGGGAAAAACAAGGGGTCTGGGACTTGGGGGTGAAAACAGCAAAGCAGAGATGTCAGGGGAAGAAGAGGCCTCTGAGAAGCTCGGGGCTCTGGACTGGCGGACTTCTTGGTCTGCAGGTGAAATTTTCAACTGGGACGGAACGATGCTAAAGCAAGGCCCACACTAATCTTTTCCCAATTCGTCTAACATTTGATATCCCAGAGAACAGTGTGGGCACCAAGATTTGGTTAGCCTGATGCACACAGCTCTTGAAAATGGAAACACTCTTCCCTTGTAGCTGCCCAGCACCTAGAGCCCCGGCCCGGACACGCCAACTGTCACTAGCTTTTTCCAACTGACGGGACAGCGCCTTCCTATGACATCACTCACTTACCTTCTCTTCCGTCAGGACAAGGGGATATGATAATTTAAAACATTTAAGAGTTCTTACATAGCACAAGAGCCTAGCCACAAGACAGAACAAAGACAAACACAGGTCAATCAAAGAATCTGTCAAAACCTTTTCAGACAACAACAAAAAAACCCCTGATATGACTTGTATAAATAGACACTAAACGCTAATGTACAGATGTCAGGTTTTTCCTCCTATTTGACTTGTTTTATTAAAATACTATTCTAGATTGTTCAAAAGAGACTTTAGTACTCCTTTAGAATTTGTTTTTTAATAAGTTAGGAAATTGTAGCAACACAAACGAGTGAAGCTATGTCATTAATATTGACGGAAGAAAAATATCTGGTTCCCATGGCCATTCTTAAATTTGACTCCCAGAAAAGGTGACGTTTTGAGCTGCTTTTCTTTTCAAGGAACAAACCTGTAATTTAGATTTATTCTCCTCAAGTGGGGCAGGGAGATGCCTCTGCTCCATCTCCAGCTGGTCAACGGCCCCACTGCAGGGTTTGCCCGGGTCCTGCAGAGTTGATTGGACACGTTAGCAACTTACCCCAAACAGAGAGCCATCCTACCATTCCCCTTCAAAGAATCGTCTTTCAGTGCTGGAAATGACAAGTCAGGGGTCTCTCTCCAGATGTTAAAAAAGACATCTGCACAGGTATAGATGACATGGTCAGTGATTTTAAGGGCCAAGGCAAACAGATATCATGCATTTTCATCTCAAGACTGCTTGAGGCCCTTAAAGAAGACAGGCTGAATGTCCATGAGGAGCGACCACTTGAGTCTGCACTGACCATTCTTTAAGCCCCAGCGTCCCAGGGTGGTTAACCAACCCCCTTTTAAGAGTCACACAATTAAGACAGAGACCACCCCAGACGGCAGGGCGAGCAAGCACGTCCAGTATTTCTTGGGAGCTGGAGATGTGCAGCAATGTGGACCCGTCAGGGCGGATGGACAGGCAGGAGAAGACCTGTCTAATTTGGGGGAAGGCGTGGCCGATAAAGGAGTATTTACCTGGAAAACTATCCTCGATTTTCACATGTACAAACACTTCTAATGTTTGCTGATGAACCTTTACAGTAGGTTAACAATTAAAATGAGCACGAACACTCAACAGTGACATATTGGTCTCTGATCATTGATTACATTAGCGGAGATGGACCTGACCTTCTCCTCCACCCGTCACATGGGCTCCCACGTGCACTTGAAATGTCATACTGTCTACCAGCTTAATGGATCCTGACAAATCAGCTCAATATATGATCCAGGAAAGTCGATTAATACACCGATAGATGCTTCGTTTGCTCGGAGGCACACTACCACGGCCTTCAATTCCCAAGATTTTCACTGAAATATAGTGCTTATTTTAATAGAGGACAGGATAAAACAAATATTTTGGCATGATAACCTAAGACCTCAATTTCTCCAAGTTCATAAATTCATATATATTAATGTGTAATAAATCATTATTCTTCTTTCGGGAGTTAACCTGGTTCCAAAGTCTTCAGTGCAGTTGGCATGAACAGCACTTACTCCAGGAGCCACGTTAATGGTTAAGTACACTACCACAGGCCAAAGCCACCTCCAAAGGCATTGTGAGGTCATCCCCCCAGAGAACCACCTGGCAGCCAAAAGACACAGGTGAGAAGCAACACACCTCCCCTCCCCGCCCTGCCCAGGGCATCGCGCAACTCAGATGATGCACTAAGAAGGCAGGGTAGAAGCAGGGAGCAGGGTCAACGTCAAGGAGCCGAGTTAACCAGCCCCCTGGCCTCAGCCGCTCTTCTGTCGTCTCTACGAGACAACACCATCCTTATCATTTAAGCTCTCAGAGTTTTTTGGTCCCTTTTCCTTCTTTTGCAACTGGATGCATCCTGACTGATCACAGTGGAACCTAAGAATCAAGCTGCAAATTCAAGAGCCCTGACATCCCACAACATAAACCAAAGGTCTGCTTGCACCAGCCCTTCAAAATCCTTCATGCAACAGAGCCAACTTGGAGGAATCTGTTCGTTTCCCTTTCTCTCACTTCTGCACGTGACAAAGAAGCCCCAGTCCGATCAGGTCTCCGCCACAGTAGACGTGGCCACGCCTTTCTACCTAACATGTGATTTCCACATTCCAGGCAGCACGGGTAACAACAACCATTTTCTTGCCTATTTCTGAAAACAAACCAGCAAAATAGGATATCCCCTCATTTCTTACTAATCGAAGACAACTGTCAGCAACTCCTAAACACTTTATATTCAGGCTTTTAAGTGGGTCTTTTGTTTTGTTTTATTGGAACAGGCCTAGAGGGGAAGGGAGGTGGTAAGTTCATTTGGTTGCTAAGATAGAATTATCCACTGTATGGATGGTGGAGCAATTGGTACTCTGGCCTTCAAGACCACGGGCTGGAAGAGATGATCCATCATGGCACAGGAAGTGAGGAGATGCCAACATGCCCAGGACTTTATGATCTTGGACCCCACCCTGATTTTAATTCTCTAGCCTCGCCCCCACCTGGGAAGGACCCCAGCTCAAAGTGGTCAGAGCAAGTCACTAGGAGTGAGGAAGGCATCAGAGCCTCCCAACCCCTCGAGAGCTGGAAAGCTAGGGAGACTTCAAGTGCGAGAGAGTTGTGGGCCCCTCCTCTCCCTGGATGTGTCTCACGGGGGCTAGTTCCAGGTTGCGGGATAAAAGCCACTGAGCCGCTGGCTTTTCCAAGTCTCTCCTCCAAGAAACAGCAGGCCAGTATCACTACTGGGGTGACCATGTGCCCAAAGAGCGTCTCCAGAGCGAGGGCCTGACGCGGTGGTCCGCCTGCTGAGGCCGAGGCCGGCTTTCAGTTCTAGGAGCCGCGGAACCCACCTTGTGCTATTATGACTAAAAGCTGTAAAACAGCAGTGAAATCGGGCACTTAGATGGTTAATCCCCACAAAGAACTGAGACTCGACATCTTTGGAGAAGAGGGAAGGTACTCGTTGGTCTCTCCTCTCCTGTTTTTGTGGAGGAGAGTCAGGGTTATCAATCACCTGATTGATTGGTTGTCTAGTTATCCAAAACATGACCTTAAGAATAAAATTAAATTTGCCATTTATCATCTCTGCCAGGATATATTAATAAAAGAAAATGCAGCTTTGTGATTTCTGTCACATCGTCTGGGCAGAGGGAGAGGGCAAACACTTACTGTGCTTTGTAATATCCTGGGCTCGGAGAGCTCCTTCTGCGATGATGAAGCCGACAGAGCCGTCTGATTGTCCGAGGCAGGGCTGGGGTCAGAAACGGACCCCTCATGCCGACCTTCCATCGGCTGGTGCTCGGGCTCATTCACAGAGTCAAGCTGTGCGGCTCTCAGAGCAGCTGATAAGACCTGGACCTGAGCTGCAGGAAGAGAAGTTCCAAGAATTTTAATAACTTTATTTGATTTGTAGGGATTCACTTGAGAAGGATCTTCACAACAAGACAGTCTGGATGCAGGCGCACCACACACGTGCACACCTTCCACACATCTGTCCCTGCAGTAAGCATGCTCTGGAGTCCCAGAATGAGCTCTTGGGGAGGTGGTGATATTTAGGGCCATTAACTTTAACTATTCCAACTAAACGCCAGCCATGCACAGAGCATCAAATCTGAACTCGAAACGCCTCAATGAAGACAATTAGAGTTTGCTTCCATCATCTCTCACAGAAAGACAACACACTGTTCCTGAAGGCCAGTGTCTGGGAGGTCCACCTACTCGGTGAGGGGGTCCTGCTCCCCCATGTATAAAGGAGGATTCTGCCTTCTCCGCACCTCCCGCCCAATGCACAGAAATCGATCCATCTCCGTACACACAGATGAGTACAGATCTTGCTCACCAAGCCCCAAGGACTATTCATTTGTCCACAGCATGACTGCTTGAGACCCTCCTAACAGCAGAAATGACATATTTCACACACCTTTCTGTAAAAACAATCTGATGTGCATGTCCCCAACCTCCAAACACACACACATACACACAATAGTTCCTACATCCTGTTTTCTACGAGGTAAATTCAATAGACCTCAAGATTCATTAAAATGTTTAGAGCTCATAGCTGGCTCCCCACTCGGCCCAGGACAAGGTCCCACCTCCTTAGTGTAACCCATCAGGCCCTTCGCAATGGCCCAAGTCATGTTTCCAGCTGCAGCCAGTCTACAAGTCCCCAGTGTGTCGTTTATTTCTGAAACTTTCAGGGTCACAGATCCCTCTGAGCTCTGATGAAAGCTATGAAAATGAGGCACACACGTATGCGCAAAATTTTACAAACGATTTCAAGGGACTGGAAAGAACCCTCTGACACATCCCTCCCCACTTCTCTGCATGGTGGGTTCCGAGCTGTCGTCTTTTGGGGCCCACGTGAAATGCCACTCCCTCTGCAAGGTCTTCTCCCAGACATCTCCTCTGGCCCCAGGGGTCCTGCCCTGTGCTGCCACAGCACGTCCCACCGCCTCCCGGCCCGGCCCCGGCCACACCCTGTACCAAGGGTGGCTTACAGAGCCCCCTCCACGAGACCGTGTGCCCGTCACTGCTGCCCAGCACCCAGCCCAGGGCCCACCACTGAGACGAATGCTGCTCTAGAAATGCGGTTTCCAAAACCAGAAACCAAAACCTTTGTCTATAGCTATTAGAAGTGATATGTTACATGTGCTCATTCCTTTGGCAAACATTGACTTAATTTCCTTTATAAATTTAAAGAGAAAGAATAATCACAGGGCTAACTGGATTTTCACATTTCCTTTCCCGAAAGCTTCACAAATCTTTGCCCGGCAACAGCAGCAAGTGTTGTTTTTCCCAATCTCCCCAACCCAAGGAAGAATACAAATATAGCACTGTTTAGAGCAAGAAGAGGCATGATAATGGATATGGATCGCGAGGCCCGGCTCCCAGATCAGATGCTCAGTGGGAGCACTAGTCATAACATGAAAAACACCCCAAAGAAGAAGTTGTACTTTCCCTTGCTGTACAAAGACAAAAACCTTAAAGTTTGGCTAAGGGCCGAGTTAATAAGCTCCAAAAGGAGCACCATCCTTAGCTGTTAATAACGAGAAAAAGCACTATAACGTGGAAAATGATGTAACAGCATCCAAGCAGCTAATAAAATTTCCACTGTTATAGATATGCCCACAAACTCTGCCTTTCTATTAGGGCTGCCTTCAGCCTTGCACAGCTGCAAAACAAGGAGGCAGAACCCTGGCGGGGCCCTGCACAGAGGTCCCCAGGGCTCTGGCAGTGCTGAGGCTGAGACCCTCTCCTGGCCATCTGTGCACAGTGGACATGAAGTGAGCACGCGCGCACGCGCGCACACACACACACACACACACACACACAGGCGCAGCGACACACAGGCCTGGCTAACGCCCAACCCAGAGACACCCTGTTTTCTCTTTAATCACAACGGACAACGTTTACCTTGAACATCCGGATCATTCATCAGATGCTCCTGCAGACTATCGAGGACTTTCTGAATCTCGCTCCGGGCCACACAGCTGTGGTGCACGGTCTCGGGCCTGCTGCAGCCCTTTTCCTGGGGCCCAGCCTCACTCAGAAATAGCTCTAGGTCCTTGCTTATGTCAGGGAGAGGAGTTCGCCAATAAAGGAAATTACTGAATACATCCTCAGGACTCTCTGGGCAGGTAGAGTAGCCCAGTCCAGGGTGGCAGTGGATGGGGAGGTTGTCCCCATCAAGGAGCTTCAGGGAGGCACCGGCCTCCGGGGAAAGCCTGGCTGACTCAGCTCCAGGCAAGGCAGAATCTTCCACTGAGTTTGCCATGAGGCCACCAGAGGAGCTACTGCTGTGCAGGAGATCGCTGGTTCCTGTTGATGCGCCCTCCGTGGGCAGGTCCGGCTCCGTGTGTACCAGCTTCGTGGAACTAGGGGAAGATTGAGGGGAGTACTTTTAGCGCCATGTAATGGACTGGAAGTAAAATGGGAAAACGTGAGCTCCACGTCCTCCCAAGCCCGGTCCTCCTCTACCTGGCCGCCCGACCTCCTGTGTCTCGCAGGGCCAGAAGCTCATAAGCTCACAAGAGCATAAAAGGTCCAATCATCCCCCTCTGCCCACCTGGGAGTATTATGTGTGCTGAAAATGTCTCACACAGTTCAGCCGATTCCTCCATTCTACTCAAGTGGTGGATGAGCCCTGGCTTCTGCTGACACGCCCTCAGTGGGCAGACTGCACGCACTCACTGCTCGCCAGTACCTCCACCAGGGGGCAGCCACCGGGGCACAAAAGCCCCCGAAACCACTGGGGGAGTCCTGAGCAGGAAGGTGCTGCACACAGGCCGGACACAGAGCAGGAGCTCAGTGAATTTTGACGGAGACAGATGGAGGGAAGGATGCACCAGTGGTAAAAAGGACATGTACTCTCCGAGATGTAAAGTATCACTCTCCTGCTCCCGCGTGATGCTAGCAGGGGAGAGACGCTTACCAACGACCTCGAATGGTCTGGTTGGTGTGTACCCATCGGCCTCCGAGGAAAGATGAGAAACTCCAAGATCAATCACTAGAACTTACTAGAAAGGCAGGATGGCGTCCACTAGTGGTGGGTCAGGACTGTCACCTGTACGTGCAGGTAACATCCTATATTTATGGGCATGTAACACTGCATGGTACAAACAGACATTTGGGAGACCTCACATCTTCCCTACGTAAATTATCCAAAGAACTTCATTAATCAAAAAGTAAGAGAAAATTTTCTTTATAGGTTATTTAATCACTCCTCTCAATGAATATTTTATCTAAATTTAGGAGACACAGTAGCTTCATTATTTATAACCCAGTAGTCATGTTTCAAAATCATTATTGCAATTACTTTTGCTTCTTTACATAATTAAAGCTCTAATATTCCATCTTGCCCAGAAGGTCACTGTTACTAAAACTCCAGACAAGATAATTGCTAAAATTTTAGGTAGACACTTAAGGTGAAGCGCGGGCCCTGGGAATTATCCCGCTCGGAGCTCACCAGGCCGAGGAAGTGTTACCACAACTGCCCGCACGGGGTGACCCGTAGGCGAGAGCAGAGTCCAAATCCCGAGCTGGTGGTCGGATGCTCAGGGTGCCGTCTTCTCGAATATAGAGGCCGGCCCTGGAGGGGTTCGCAAAGGTGGAAATGAAGGGGCCCAGGGACTGGAAGGCAGCCTGGCGCACCTGCAAACAGAGAGCACAGCGCAGTGAATGTGGCGTCGGCCAGGTGTGACCCAGGCCGGGCAGCTGGCCAACCACCAAGCTGGTCGCTGTCCGCCGAATTAGGTCCAAGCAGATTTACTGCTTTCTAAGGCGTTCTCCAAATTCCAAATCGACTCTTTTCAACAGAAATAAGGAGAACTTTAGTACCATCACTCAGTTTTTATTCTTCTAGAATTTTAATTCCACATCAAGCAAGTCCAGACTTCATAAAGCACCTGACCAGACCGTATGAATCATGACAGGCGTGTTTGTGAGAGTAACAGCAAAGGTCACTCTCCACTGAGTGTTTCCCTTCTCACTCCTCAGCCCTATGATGTCCGGTCACTACAAATGTTAGGGCGTGTGCCCCCTTCTTCACAGGCACCCAAGCTTTGGAGATTTCGAGTGCTCTAATCCCCACGAGGTCTAAGTAAGCCAATCAGGAACCGAAAAGACAAAATACATAGTCACAAGTCCAGAGGCCAAGATGAGGCCAGTCAGCGAGCTGCGGCTGGTGGCCCACGCGGCCGAGCTGCCCGCACTTACCCATCGGCAGGGGTCGCTGATGAGCTTGATGAAGAGGGGTGACAGCTGGGCTCTGCGGACCTCGGGGGACGCGCTGTAGGACACCGCCATGAAGCACTCTGCGCAGGCTTTTCGCATCCCCCAAACATTATCTGAGCAGAGCTCAAAAAATTTTGGGATCTACCAAAGCAAATAAAACCATGCTACTCAAACTTGGCTACCCTGAGGAACGGCAGAACCTTTTTTAATGACGTAATTAAGGCACAGCCATAAATTAACGACCAAGAAGAGGGAAATATATACTAGTCTAAAAGGAATCATTTGAGACAAAGAGAAATTATGGTAAGAAAAATAAAGAAACATTTCCTTTACCTCTTAATTCTAGTAAATGACTTGGTTAAAAGGCAGAATGACTAATATTCACATAGCTATGTGAATTATATAGAGAAAAATTGTGAAATGACCTTGAAATTGAGTGCATATCCCAACTAGCTCACCCATCCAGGTATTACGATCTTTAACTAGGGTCTTTTAGTGATAGGAGGTATATTGTTAAAAACCGATAGTAATGCAAATAATTCCTGTTCACAGAAATGCAAATTGTGTCCAGTGGAATGCACCTGATTATCACCCTGGATGCTGAGCAATTTTGAATCCCCTTGCAAGGTCACTTCAGTATCCTCTGGTCTGACCATACATGTGTGGTACTTTGAGTTCTCCATTAAGCCAGGTATTGTACCTTACTGTTTCCCTCGTGAATAAATGACTTAAATCAAATCTTTGGCATGTTCGCTTTCCATCTGTATGAAGGTCATGATCACATCGTCTTTTAAAATTTATCCTTTAATGGGGCGCCTGGGTGCCTCAGTCGGTTAAACATCTGACTCTTGGGGCGCCTGGGTGGCTCAGTCGTTAAGCATCTGCCTTCGGCTCAGGTCATGATCCCAGGGTTCTGGGATCGAGCCCCACATCGGGCTCCCTGCTCGGCGGGAAGCCTGCTTCTCCCTCTCCCACTCCCCCTGCTTGTGTTCCCTCTCCTGCTGTGTCTCTCTCTATCAAATAAATAAATAAAATCTTTAAAAAAAAAAATCTGACTCTTGATTTCGGCTCAGGTCATGATCTCAGGGTCATGAGATCGAGTGGGGCATCAGGCTCTGCACTGGGCATGCAGCCTGCTTAAGATTCTCTCTCTCCCTCTCCCTCTGCCCATTCCCCCTGCTCCTGTGCTCTTTCTCTAAAAAATAATAAATAAAATTTATCCTTTAAAAATGAGGCTCTGTTTTTTATATCTTAATGTAAAATAATCAGCCAAAATGCCCCCCAAATGGGAATATATGATCATGGAAATATCCGCCCACAGGAAGGTTAGTATGTTGGTCACTGCTGTTCTTCATTCAGATACATTAAGTAGAAGACAACAGTTGCTGTACATTCAGAACGACAGCCCACTAAAAATTATTTTGGGGTCAGAACTATGCTGACATGGCTTGCACTTGAAATAAAATAAAATGAGCTTCTGAACTTAAATTTAAAAATCAATTTAAAGAGTATACTTTTTTGAGGTTAAATTCTAACCACACAGGTTAGATATCCTGTCCAATAAAAATCCTGTCCAGTAAAAGTCAAATAAAAATACAGGTTGGATATCCTGTCAAATAAAAGTGGCAAGCACTTATTTAGCATAGTTCTGCATAGGCACCAGGGAAACAGAGCTGAACATGATAGGGTGAAGATCCCACATCAGCAAAACTATAATGAGGTGTGATAAGAGACACGCATGTACTCTGAGCAAAATGTTATGGGGATGCTGAAAAGGGAGAAATTAATTCTCTCTGGCACAGTGGGTAGGTGAGTCTAGACAAGGAGAGGACTTGACAGAGGCATATGCACATTCAAACTGGGTTTGAAGTGTGAGTTGGGTCCCACCAGGTGGGGAAGACACTGGAAAGAGAGGGGCAGTAATGAGCAGAGGTGTGGAAGGGGGAAAAGCAGAAAGCCTCAAGGGAGCTGAAAAGCCACCCACTGGCTAGTGAAGTGGTTCTCTGCCCTGCTGTGCATCAGAATCATGAGGGGATTTATCAGAAATGCAGACCCCTGGGCCTTACCTGCCTCCCCGCCTCCCTGCCCATCCCATGAGTCAGATGCATGGCCAAAGGTGAGACCTGCCCAGGCCGGGACAGTGTTCAGACTTGAGGAAGGCAGCTGGAGGTGAGGCAGGAAAGGCACTGATGAGGGGACCCAAAAGGCCAAAAAGAGTCTGGATTTTAACCTGTAACCTAGAAAAATCCCACTGGTCTTGAAGCCCAGGAGTGAGATGGTAGAACAGTGTTCTAGAAAGAGCAGTGGAAAAGAGACAGATAGAGTGGCTTAGACAGTGAGAAGAGACCAGGGAAAGCGACCAGTGAGGAGGTAGCAGCAAAAGCCCACAGGAAAGTGGGCTGGGGTGACATCCACGCCGTTCCATGGACCAGCTGCCTACCGCTTATGAAAAAACGTTGGCTTCGGAAGTCAAGAAATTTGGAACTGATGAATGCAAAATTGAGCTGTCATTCCAAAGTAACAGATTCATAAATACAAAACTTCACAACCAATTCTAAAAGCACCCTAAGAAATGCACTAGCAATTACGACTGGCAAAACTTCACATACCAAAAATTTCTCAGTGGCTTCTTGTCCAACGGCGTGACAAATATCACCAAAATTTGTAGCACACACCTTAAAAAGGCAAAAGGCATACCTGTTATTGTCTGCTTTTTTTTTTTTTAAAGATTTTATTTATTCATTTGACAGAGAGAGACACAGCGAGAGAGAGGGAACACAAGCGAGGGGAGTGGGAGAGGGAGAAGAAGGCTTCCCGCGGAGCAGGGAGCCCGATGTGGGGCTCGATCCCAGGACCCTGGGATCATGACCTGAGCTGAAGGCAGTCGCTTAACCAACTGAGCCACCCAGGCGCCCCTGTCTGCTTCTTTTTTGTCTTCCCAAATTGTGACAGCCAACAAGCAGAAGCTTCGGGGGCAATGACTCCTCTAGCCAGGCACCTAACAAGCACTTACCGAGCCCACCACCCACACAGGCTAGCCCGGTGCCTCCAGCACACTGGAAACAGAAGATTTACAACACAGTACCAAATCCTAGCACTTTCTGGCTCCTAATTGATCTCCATACATAATGCATTTGGTTAGCAATAAAGCGAAAGAGACCCTTACTATTCTCTGCATGGTAAATGAGACCGATCTTCTTGCCGATGCGTCATGAGGAGAGACCAGAGGGAAGAGGGCCGGTTATGCAGCAAGGAGGAGGAAGAGGACAAGGAGGCTGTTGAGGGAGGTGTGGCAATGGCCTTTGAAAGGAAGAATCTGGTAACCAAGTGAACAAGCGACTGAAAGGGAAGGGGAAGGCAGGGGTTGGCGTTGGAAGGTATGGCAAAGGTAAGAGGTTCTGAGCAAAGTAGGCCAGATCATGAAAGGCCGTGCATGTCAGGGCAAGGGCATCTAACTGCAAGCAGCAAGGTCCCAGAGCTGGTCCTTCTGTGTCTAAGAGCAACGGGCTTACTCTCACAGGATCTCGTCCTCAGGTCCCTATGCACGCCCTAGTTTCTGTAAAAATGGGCAACGCTGCTCACACGTTTTCCTCACACAGGTCACAGGGGTCACATTTCTCTTCCAGCCTGCATCTACTGAAGAAGTCAGGACACTTCCAAGGAATCGATTTTGAATTTTCTAACTTTTTGAATTTGTCAAGTTTTGAAACTATATGTCCCAACCTTCCGGACTTGAAAGAACTTCCCATCACCACACAATTCGCAGAATCGAGGCAGCAGCAGGCTTTCAACTGTGCTCTTGCTCAGCATGGAAGCCAGTTTGCAGATTATCTATAAATGAGAGAAAAATCAGAGTCACTTGAAATACCAAAGCACATGTATCGCACCACGTATCACTAATTAAATTCCAAAAGCTGATATTCAAAATATTGCCAAAATACCCAGGAAGTAAACACAGAACACCTTCTTTTGAGTTTTGTCAAGTGATGCGATCAATAGAAGGCCAAATTTTCCTCAAGGTTTACTCAGATAAGAGTCTGTCTGAAGCTCAAGAGCTGCCATTTGCCAGGTACCCAGCATATGTCTGAAACATCAATGAATACTTTTTGTGTTCTAACTCATTTTACTTCCCCCAAACCCTATGACCTGGGTATTATTTATCCTTACTTTTGCAGATAGGGACACTAACACTCAAAGAGGTTAAATGATATGACTAAAAACCCAGCAGTGCTGAGGCGGGACACACAACTGGTCAGAGAGTAAAAGCAACCCAGGAATTGCACTACGGGGAATTTACCCCCAAAATACAAAAACACTAATTCAAATGGATACATGTACCCCTATGTTTATTGCAGCACTATTTACAACAGCCAAAGTATGGAAGCAGCTCAAGTGTCCATTGACAGACGACTGTATACAGAAGATGTGGGTGTATGTGTGTGTGTGTGTGTGTACATATATGTATATATATGTGATGGAATATTACTCAGCCATAAAAAAGATGAAATCTTGCCATTTGCAATGACATGGATGGAGCTAGAGGGTATAATGCTAAGCAAAATAAGTCCATTAGAGAAAAACAAATACCATATAATTTCACTCATATGTGGAATTTAAGAAACAAAAGAGCAAAGTAAAAAAAAGAGAGAGAGGCAAAACCAAGAAAGAGACTCTTAACTACAGAGAACAAATTGATGGTCACCAGAGGGGAGGAAGGTAGGGGGACGGGGAAATAGGTGATGGGGATGAAGGAGTACACTTGTCATGATGAACACTGGGTGTTGTATGGAAGTGCTGAATCACTGGGTTGTATACCTGAAACTAACATTACACTGTATGTTAACTATACTGCAATTAAAATAAAATAAATAAAATAAAAAGAAAATGACTGGTAGGCACTGGAGAGTGACCAGGTGCTGGTGGAAACTGAAGGAAAGCAGATCCTTGAGAGAAGGAGCCATGCTGGGTAAAATGTGCATTGCTCCTGCTTTTCTGCCCAAGCACACCCCCTGTTCTGCATGGCTATGCAGTGTAGCTAGACCTCAAGCAAAAGTTATAGCTTTACTGGCTTGAAAAGTAAGAGAACAAAGAGTGAGGTTGCCAAAGCAGCCAAAAAGTGAGGGTAGAAATCCTGGGAAGGAAGGAAGGAAGCAAGCAAGCAAGCTAAAAAAGGGAGAGCCCCCAAATCTGTGATCAAATACTACTCTAATCCTTGGCTGAACTCGGAGCGGTGCATACACAGAGGAGATGGTAAGGTTCACAGGAAAAAGCCAAATGCTTGAAAGCAGAAGGAACTGAGCGGTTTCAGCTGCTGACTATTACAGAGGAAAGAGAATCTGAACTCTTTGCTAGAACAAAGTCAACACTCTTCAGAAGAAAGTAACTGAATCCAGAGTTTCTGCAATGTTTCATCAGGAAGCTAATAAGAGGCAATAAAAAATTCATAGACATTACACTTATCATGATGAACACTGAGTAACGTATAGAATTGCTGATGTATAGAATTGCTGAATCACTACATTGTTCATCTGAAATTAATATAACTCTGTATGTTAATTACAGTGGAATTAAAATTAAAAACTTAATATTGAAAAAAAACAGGTATCTAGAAAAAAATCCATAGACATGAGAGGAAATAGGAAAATGTGACCCATAGTCACAAGAAAAATATGTCAGTAGAAACAAACTCATAGAAGATCCAGACGTTAGCATCAGCAGACTTTTAAAAGGCTTTAAAGCAGCTGTTATAAATATGCTCAAAAAAAATATGAACTAGTCATACTGAATGAACAGATAGGAAATCTCATCAAAGAAATGGAAACTATAATAAAGAACCAACCAAGCCTGCTGGTAATAACATAGTAACTTGGTCCAACATACCCTCCGGCACATAACAATTAGAGAATCTTGAAAAAAAATTAAAAACTACCGTTTGAGACCCTGGAGAGCAACCAAATGGCAGAAGCTAGAGGGGAGGTTATCCTTCAAAGATGAACTACAATGAGAAAGATCTGGAAGATAGATCCAAAATCTGTGTATTCAATTTGCTGAGATCTCTGGCTGACTGCTAAATTATATATACATGCATGGGGAAGATCCCAGGGGACCCAGCAAAGGAGCAGTGGCCGGAAACAAAGTAAAGTGAGCAGATATTTCAGCAGCTGCTTACCACCAAGGAGAGAGCAGGGAGGTGTAGACCAGACAAGACACATGCCTGCTACATCAAAAATCACTTTAGAGCACTTTATAAAATGAAATAGACATCTAGTACCGAAAAAAAAAAAAAATCACTTTAGAGAAATAAAACAGAATCCAGAGTCTCTGCAGTGTATCACTTGTAATGTCTGGTGTTCAATTAAAAATAACTACCTATGTGTTGACAGGAAAAGGTGACCCATCATAAAGAAAAAAAGCACTCGACGGAAATCAACACCAAGATGTTCCAAATGTCACAACTCTTACACAAGGACTTTTAAAAAGCTACTATAAATATAACAAGGATTAAGAGGAAAATGTAAGCATAAAAAACATATGAAGAATCTCTATATCACAGAGATACAGAAACTATAAAACAGGTCAGAGTGGAAATTCTAGAGTTGAAAGGTACAATAACTGAAATTAAAAACCTAATGGGTAGACCTACCAACAGGTCAGAGATGACAAGAGTCACTGAACTTAAAGACAGATCAATAAAAATGATCAAATCTGAACATCAGAGAGAAAAATGACTAAAACAACAAAAAGAACCTCAAAGACCTGTGGGGCAATAGGAAGCACCCCAACTTTGCATAATCTGAGTCCCAGACAGAAAGGAGAAAGAGAATGGTGCAGAAAAAAAGTACTCAGAGGAACACTAGCCCAAAACTTCCCTAATCAGGCGAAGAGCATCAACACACAAATCCAAGGACTTCACAAAAGGCAAAGCAGGATAAGCATTCACTCTGCAAAGATAAAGAGAAAAATCTTAAGAGCAAGCAGAGAAAAGAAGGATGCTATAAATATAGTACAGTATGCATGACAGCTGACTTCTCCAGAAGACAACAGGATGAGATTTTAAAGCGATGCCAGAAAAAAACAAAAACAAACCAATCAACCCACAAGTCAATATCCAGTAAAACTATTAGCCAACAGTGAAGGCAAAATAAAGGCATTTCTGGATAAAAAGAGAAATCTCATTCTCAGCCAATCAAGCTCAAAAAAGAACTTAGGTTCTTTAGGCTGAAAGTATGATATCAGATGGAAACTCAGATCCAGGAAAGAAAGGAAGAGTACCAAAAATGGTAAAAATGTGAGTATAAAAGGCTATTTTTTCTCTTTTCTTAATTTCTTCAAAAGATATAATTGTTTAAATCAAAATTTATAATATTGTATTACCAGGTTAATAAGGGACATGTATGTCATAATGTATATGAAAACAATAGCACAGAGGAGGAGAGGGAGTGAATGGAATGACATTGTTGCAGGGTGCTACAGTTTTTCAAAATCCTCACAGAGGAATTAAAATATAGTACTATAAAATTACTCAACTAGTCCAAAAGAAGGCAGGAAAGAACAGAGGAACAAAAACAGATGAGACAAATGGAGAAAAAAAAAAACAAAACAAAGTGGTGGAACTACCAAATATAATCAATAATTATATTAAACATAAACAGACTAAAGACTCCAATTAAAAAGCAAAAACTGACAGACTGGATATAAAAGCAAAGCCCACCTCCATGCTAATGAAAGCAGGAACACTTTAAACATAAAGATATTTGTAAATTACTGTCAGAGATAATGTCATTCCCTAATAAAAGGGTCAATATAGCACAAAGATATAAACATAAAAGCTTTACATGCTTAAAAGGGAAAAGATGGACTTAAAAAGTTTTTCCTCCTTTATAATCTAGAAAAATATAAGCAAACTGAATTGAAGCAAATTGAAGTAAATAGCTTAAAAGGGAAAAGATGGACTTAAAAAGTTTTTCCTCCTTAATAATCTAGAAAAATATAAGCAAACTGAATTGAAGTAAATAGAAGGAAGTAAATAGAAAGTAGATATCAATGAAAAAGAAAATAATGAAATCAGCAAAACCAAAAATAGATTATTTGAAAATATCAATAAAATTGATAAAGCCCTAGCAAGACTGACGATCAAGAAAGAAAAAAAGGGGGGAGAAAACACAAATTACCAATATCATAAATGAAAGGGGAACATACTACAGATCTTACAGGCATGAAAGGGATAAGGATATTTTTTTTCAAGATTTTATATATTTATTTGAGAGAGAGAGAGCATGAGCATAAGCAGGGGTGGGGAGGGGCAGAGGGAAATCCCCACTGTGCAGGGAGCCAGATGCAGGGCTTGATCCCAGGACCCGGCGATCATGACCTGAGCCGAAGGCAGACACTTACCTGACTGAGCCACCCAGCATCCCGAAAGGGATAAGGAAATATTGCAAGCAACATTAGTCCAATAAATTTAACAACTTAGATGAAAGTAATAAATTCCCTAAAATGCACAACTTACCCACTGACACAGATGAAATAACAGATCTGAATATCCCCATATCTGAATTGGATTTGCTATCAAAAACCATCTCACAAAGAAAACCCTAGCACCAGAGGTTTTACTGGTGAATTCTAACAAATACTTAAGGGAAAAACAACACCAATTTTGAACAAAATCTTTCAGAAAATAGAAGAGCAGGGAATGTTTCCCAACTCATTTTTTGATGCCCAAATAACCCAGATTCTAAAACCTGACAAAAACTAATAGGAAAAGAAAATTGCCCACAATAGTCCTCTTGAATACAGATATGAAAATCAGCAACACAATGTAAGCAAATAATGGAGAACGGAGCACTCTTCATGGTGGAAGATCAACTTGAACCATCAATGGACACCATACTAGTAGGGGGAAGTCTGATGAAAAGCACACTCTGACTCCCCTTCTTACGTCCAGAGGAGAAAGTAGTACATAAAAACTGGGCAGACACCACCTCTATCTCCTAAGTCACCAGTTAATGACGGCCAAAGTCAGAACACACTGAAGTCTTGGGTCTCCCGCCATGATACATGAGAACACGTTTCTTCACCTTTCTTGTCAGAAATGCAGAGCCTGAATCTAATCATGAGGAAACACTAGACAAACCCAAACTGGGAGACATTCTGCCCAAGAACTGGCCTGTGCTCTTCCAACACGTTAACGTTACAAAATTCAAAGGCTCAGGATCTGTTCCAGATACAAGGAGACCAAAGTGTTGTGACAATTCCGTGCACTGTGTGATCCTGGACTGGATCCCAGACAAATGACAACATCTGCATGTGAACTGTGGATGAGATATTAGCATCATATCAAAGTTAGACTTCCTGATTTTGATCGATGTGCTATGGTTGTTTAAGAGAGTATTTCCTTGTTTTTAGGAAATACATACTGAAAAATGTGG
Organism: Mirounga leonina; assembly: GCF_011800145.1. Taxonomy (NCBI): domain Eukaryota; kingdom Metazoa; phylum Chordata; class Mammalia; order Carnivora; family Phocidae; genus Mirounga; species Mirounga leonina. Next base: position 7,997,029 of record NW_023270490.1, read on the forward strand.
GACGAAAAGGGCATAATGCCTCCAATTTCCTCTCAAATGGCTCAGAAAAATACTTAATCATACATGTATGTGTATCTGTGTGTGTGTAAGGACAGAGACTGTAATAAACTACAGGAGAACCTGATAGAGGGTATACAAGAGTTCAAGAGTCCGTTCCTGAAAATTTTCTACAAGTTTAAAACTAAAACAAAATGAAAAATCACCCCCCAAAATTTTTAAAGAACTCTCCCACTCCCCCCACCAAAGAAAAAAAGATGGAAGGAGGAAGAAGGGGGAGGACTTCCTGTCTCTGCGGTCTGCTCTTCCCACTGTACACACGGCCTTAGCAGAAAAAGGTCCTGGGTTAGCAGCTCACCCACAACTACTTGGAATCTGCACACAGCAAACATGAGGGAAAAGCACACTGAGACTGGCAGGAAGAGGAGTGGGGCCGAGGGGAGGGGAAATGATCCCCCCAAAACGAAAAGGCTTGCATCTTCCGAGCTCGGAGGACACATCTCTCTGACCTGACTCGAGGCAGAGTTGTACAGAGTGGTGGCCACAATAAATGAGCACGCAAAGCTCCCGTATCCAGGGGAACAGACAACTGAAGACTGCCCAGTAGCTCCGTCTACCCCTCTCCATCTGCCACACCCACATGACCTTATTACTACCAGTATAAAACAAATACAGAGTCATTAAAAGCCAGCCAGCGCACCAAGTGACAAGAAATGATATTCCCGTGGCCCTGGGAACTACTTGCATGGAATGACGATCTTCACTTAGTTGCCTGGAGCCAACTATTCTTTATAATACACAACCACAACATTCTTTTTAAATAAATGCACAAATAAAAATGAGCTTAAAAATAGGAATGACGACAAAAAATGAGGAAGCCTTAATGTGAAAACGTGTTGAGAGAGAAAAATAGGCTTCTGACAATTAGTTATAATCTCAGAATGCTAATGGCCTTCCTGCAAGCAAGAGGAATTATAATTGGTCTCTGGTGGCCTGTTTATGCTGTCTAGATATAATTACAGGATGCAGCGCCTTCAGTTTTTACCGATTCATTCATTCAACAACTAACATTTATTTAGTACTGACTCTGGGCCTGGCACTGTGCTGGATGCCGATGGTGGAAAGACACCTGTGTTTAGAAGCTCATACTTTTGAAGGAGAAATAAACAAGTCAAGTTCACAATTCGATTGCTAAAGGAGGGAGTCACAGACATTGTCTGCCATCTATAGAAAGATTTCACAAACCAAAATGCACATGTCTGTGAGAAAGCAGGATGGAAGAAACCAGCCTGTAATTTACACTGCATAACTCAATTTAAAAATGCCCAGGCCATGTCTACTTGGCTACCTTTGATTTCCCTAATCAAGTATGCACTAGGGTTGCTGGCACCAGAATCAACTGACTGTAACCCCTAACGAGAATGAAAAGGCGAGAGCACAGACACACATTTTGCCGATGGAGGCATGCAGGTTCCTTTGGGCAAGAAGCAATTCCTTTAGAACCACACTATTCTGGGATGGTGCGTGTTTACGGACAGGGGGCTGTAGCAGCATTCACACCACGTGGCTGGAAAGAGAGCCCCAAACAAGCAGCACGACTGGTTTCTCTCCTCACCCATCACCCTCCTCACCAGCACATGGGGCCCGCAGTATCTGGGGGTCACTCACAGCCCAGCTGGGAACCCTGCCCTCCTTGGGGAGCTCTCCAAACCACACATTTGGGCTGCTTCTCCTTGAGGAATGAAAGCCACTCTCTCTATCCGTCCTGTCACTTCCTAGCTAACGAGAACAGCGCCCTCCGGGATTCTCGACACCGGGTGCCCAAGGAGTAAGATCCGTCCAGCGACCCCTTCCCCTTGGCCTCCAGGAGAGGAACTCCGGGGCTCCAGGAAAGGAACACAGGACAGCTTCCAAATCTGACCGAAGCATGCAGGGGCCTGGCCAGGCACCCCGAATCCTGCTTCCAACAAGGCTCCGTGGGGAGAGAAGTGGAGGTCCTCCAGAAATACCCTGAAACGTAGGTGCACCTCAGCCTGAGGAGGGTTCAAGACTAATTGTTCTTGGCAGCCACATTTGAAAGCTTACACATTCGAGTAATGATATCAGCCACTCACTTAGAATGAAAAATACAATTTATGTGAACTAATTTGTTCTGTAAGTGAGTTGTGGAGATAGCTTTTTGAAGGCTTGTTGTATTTTCCAAATATTTTCACCGGAAGAAGAAGAGGGAGGAGGAGGACAGTGAGGAGAAGGAGGAAAAGAATATTGCTGGCAAGAATGGAGTGGCTGAAAACAAAACAAAATAAAAATCATGCAAAAACGCCTTGAGCATTATTTTTCACGCTATTATCCGTCTTGAGGGATAAGATATTTGGTTGTCGGTTGTAACCTTGGAAACTTGCCTAACCAACTTTCCAACAAAGAAGAAGATCTAGCTGGCAAAGTTCACTGCTCAACTGCCAAATATTCCAACTAAATGATATTATCCAGGTTCATTTTGCAAAATAAATTTAATTTCTTATAGGGAAACTTGAAATTTATAAAAGAACCCTGGAGAATTTGAATTTTAATAATCAATTATTCTTCAGCCTGATTCATCTTATAAACATATGGAATATGCAAAAACTTAAATTAGTTTAAAAAGCCAGCCCTGTAACTCATAGTTGAGGAAAACTTTTACATAAATGAAGAATAATTGCCAAATGCTCTGATGCTATAATACAATTTTTTAGCTCCACACTCTATGTTTCCTCACTTTGAAAAAGAATTCCTTTTTCCAATGTCATTCTTTTCCAACCAAGAAAACAATTATCTTCTAGATATTATTGTACTCATAACGAAGGCCCATGATTTTTTTTTTTTTAATCCTTAGGTATGATTTTCCTAAAATGCTGGGATAATCCTGAGTCTTCTGTAAGAGAAACAGGGGGCTGTTCTGTGCAGCACCGTCTGCCTGGGTCAGGGGAGGGAAGGAGCCACAGAGAAGAAGATGGCCACAGATGACCTTCCCTTGGGCCACAAAGGAGAAGGCATGAGGACAAGCCAGGGAGTCTGTGTCTGGGGAAGTACGGGAGAGCTACCACTGGCTCAGCAGCAGCTACTATGTGAATGAGGGTTCCAGAAGCAAGTAGAAAGTCCTTGACTCTACAGTCACGTTATGAAGGGTACAGGGTCTTACAAACCCAAGGAAACCACAAAATTAACTATTAAAGGAAGAAGAAATTTAGTGTTTGTACTAGTCCTTTAACTGTACACCTTTAATGGGTATGAGCAGATGCTTCGATAGGGCACATCCCAAACTGCCGTGGACATTCTGGCCACACCTGCACTCTTCAGAGTGGACTCTCATATCTACTCACATACCTACCCAGCACTCTCTTATCCTAAACTATACACAGACACTCACGTCTACTGGATTTTCTTGAACTGCCCAACCACAACCTAAAATCATCACCCATACTAGACTGGGTTCTGTACTCTGGGAAACAGGGCTCATGATCCCAGTGGGTCCAAAGACTGATTTACCTGTAAATCTCTGCATCTTGCCTCACCTCAGCCTAAACTACTTTGATTTCGACAGCTTTGCCATCTTAAAACACCTGGTGATCTAAGGATAATCATTTCTTTTTTTTTTTTTTTAAAGATTTTATTTATTTATTTGACAGAGACAGAGATAGCGAGAGCAGGAACACAAGCAGAGGGAGTGGGAGAGGGAGAGCAGGCTTCCCGCCCAGGAGGGAACCTGATGTGGGACTCGATCCCAGGACCCTGAGATCATGACCTGAGCCGAAGGCAGACGCTTAACGACTGAGCCACCCAGGCGCCCGGATAATCATTTCTAAAACATGCTCAGATCTGAACTGTGAACGTTCTCTGACCCAGGCCACGTCGCCAGCCACCTTGTTTAGGGGGAAAGTGCTGGCCAACAATGAACACATGTGAAACCTCAAGTCATGCACACCCCAAATTATGGGACAATCCACCAAGGTGTGGGGCTATCGTTCCCTACACAGACTTACGTTCACAGCTTCTGCTTTATATTCGTCATCACTGTCTGGGGCAGAGAGTGCCAGCAGGATTGGACACACTTTGTTTTCAATATCATGTTGGGAAATTAGATCTTGTTCCAGAAGAATCAAGAGTACTTCCTGACTTGATTTTCTAACCTAGAAGAGGAAACAAAGGCAAAAGGTGAAACACCAAATGAGCTGAAGTGCTCTCAGGATCCAGACCAAACTCCCTGAGCAGAGTGCCAAGCTGACCGCCCTGTCTTCTGCGGCACACGCGAACCACACAGGGCGTCTGGCCCGCCACGTGTACTGCCAACCCAAGGCCTCAAAATACGCCGCTCCCTCTGCCTGGCTGGTTCCTACCGTTCCTTTCTCAGGCCAAACATCCCCTTCCCCAGGACCCCATTCAGGTCATGTCCCCCATCTGTCCTCCAACAGTGCCCCCCACTTTGCCCTCATGGCTCAGACCCCGGATTTCTGCACAGACACACCCACACACGTCCACAGAAGGCCATGGGGCAGGGGCCCAGAGATGAGCCCCAACGAGGCAGGACTCGGAAGCCTCCTCAGTCCCAGAGAGGAGGGGCGAGCGAGCACTAGAAGGCAGAGGGACCCCAAAAAGCTGGACAGAGAACATATCTGGGGACGTGAAAGCACAGAAAACTCCCAACTTACAGAGCAAGGAATGGAAGATGCAGCCCATTGCAGTGACACTAAAGGAGGGAAAGAGCACCGGGACCCAGAGCGCACACAGAGTGGCAGGCGAGCAGACAGCAGTTACAAAATAAGCTACGGAGGCACTCTGACATGGAAGCTTCCAAACAAGTGACAAGATGAAAACGGTATTTTAGAAAGATCATTCCGGCAGCGGTGTTCCAAGTCAACCGGAGGTGATGAAAGGCTGAGGGCAGAGAGGTCAGCCAGGTAGCCACCGCAACAGCCCCGGAGGGAGGGGCGGGCAGAGGAAAGGGGATGCCCCGGCAATATTACCAGGCCTGGGTGACAGGACACAGTGTCCAGCCAGAGGCAGTGAAAGTCCCCCATAACTCGGAGATGTCAGACACTTATTGAGCTCTCCAGCACATGCCAGGAGCAGAGAACGTGCGAGGTGCGAGGAGCACAGCCGAGGGCAGACCCTTCGGCCGCCTCGCTACATGACTCAGTCCCAGGTGGCAGCTGAGGACTCCAGAGGGCGGCAGCGCAGGGAGGACACGGCAGGCGGGGGCAGGCGGGCAGGTCCTCGGCTGAGGACATGGAGCAGAATGTCAAAGGCAGTCAGAAGCCTGCTGAGGGCAGGGGGTGAAGGGTGGACTCCAAACGTTATGTACCTCCAACCTTTGGAGTCTTTGAATGTGACCTTTTGTGGAAAAAGGGTCTCTGCCGATGTGATTGGGGGTCACATTAAGGACCTGAGGTCACCTGGCATTAGCAGGGTGACCCTAAGGGCAATCACAAGTGTCCTTATAAGAGAAAGGCAAGGGGAGAGGACAGACAGAAGAGGAGGAGGCCACAGGAAAACAGAGGCAGAGGCTAGGGCGACGTAGCTGGAAACCAAGGGGGTCCACACCTCCAGAAGCTGGAAGAGACAAGGAACAGAATCTCCCCTGGAGCCTCCAGAGTGAGCAAGACCCGATGATACCTTGATCTTGGACTTCCAGCCTCCCCACCTGTGCGAGAATAAATGTGTGCTGTTTTAAGCCCCCAGCTTGTGGTGCTTGGTTACGGCTGCCCCTGGGGACTGTTAGAGCAAGCAAGGAAAGGGAGAGGACAATGGGCTCAAAGATAGGAGATGAGCTCTGGGGACACAGGGCAAGTCAGGGCACGGCACCTCAAGCAACCCAGGGGAAGCTGAAGCCAGCTGGGGTGGGGCAGGGCACTGGGGAGCCCCAAGGGTTGGAAAGCAGAGGAGTGACAAGAGCAGACAAAGCTTCAGTGAGGGTGACAGTTTAAGCCTCAAGTGGCTCTAAAAGCTGCAAGAGCGGGCGAGGGGCTCCCAGGCAGAGATGCTCTGGCTGAGGCCTGGAATTCGGGAGGGCAGGGGGGCCAGAAAGGACAGGGGAGGTTTGAGAGACACTGCTGCAGAGAGCTAAGCTCGTCACTGGAAAACCAAATATGACCCTGGGGTCTTTGCCTCAGGCCACCAATCACCAAATGGAAAAAATGGAGAAGGAACACTGAAGGTAAAGAGAACTGGGGTGGGTGTCTGAGCTTGGGGGGGCCCAATGTGATACACTGGATGCCTCGGGAGAACCGTCACTGGGCGGTGCAGGCTCGTGAACTCCTGGGGGAGAGACAGCCCTGTGCACGTGGCTCTGCTCCACCCCGGAAGCAGACGAGATCACCAAGGGAATCCTGACACAGTAAGAAAAAGACCAGACCACGCCCTGGAGAGCGGGCAAGGGCCAGGGCCAGCGCTGGAGCTTAGGGAAGAGCAGACCAGCAGGAAAGGAAGGGGTGGGGGGACACTTGGGTCACCCACAGGAGACCCTGCACTGGTTTCCAGGCCGCACCCCATCTGCATCCTCTGGGGCCAGGGGCTGAGGGCTCTCTGAGCCTCGGCTTCTTGTCTGTAGAAGTACACAGTGACAGCACCCGCCTCCAAGGGCAGCTGTGGGGTGATACAACCTACAGACACGAAGGGCTCAGAACAGTGTGTGGGGTGCGATGCCTGGGTGGCTCAGTCAGTTAAGCATCTGCCTTCGGCTCAGGTCATGATCCCAGCGTTCTGGGATCGAGCCCCATGTCCAGGCTCCCTGCTCAGTGGGGAGTCTGCTTCTCCCTTCTCCCTTCTCCCCCTGATCTTACACTCTTGCGTGGGTGCTCTCTCTCTCTCTCTCTCCCTCCCCCTCTCAAATAAATAAATAAATAAATAAATAAATAAATAAATAAATAAAAAAGAACAGGGTGTGGGGTCCGGTCTCCCCCAAATGAATCCTGCTTTACTGTGACTAAAATCATATGACTAGTTGCCAAGAGAGGGATGTAAGAGGTAATAAGACCATCCCAGTGCACACTGACCTAATGCTGAGCTCCAAAAGGAACAGAAAACATGTCTCCGCCACCTGTGCATCCCATCGGTGGGGGAGAGCAATGCTAAATGTCTAGGAGGCAGCCAAGAAAGGTTTCTTCAAAGACCCAAAAGTCGTTAATGGTGACAAATGGTGCAAAAAAAAAATCAAGTAAAAGCAAAAAAGAAGTCACTGGATAGATAAATAAATTGTGGGAAGAATATAAATGCAATACCATCACCTGGTTAAAATGAATGACCACGAGCTCTTGGGATCGATGTGGATAGATCTTAAAAAGGGAGGGATAAAAGCAAGTGGCAGAATGGAAAGTACAGTGTGATGCCATTTATATAAGGTTTTAAAGCACCTAAAACAAGACACTCTCTTATTCAGGGCCACTTACACGAGTGGTGGGACTATAAAACTCTGGACACCCCAGGACTCAGGGTAGTGGTTTCCTACAAAAGGGGAGGGAGGGAGAACGGCCTGGGGAGGGCACAGCACAGTTTTAACCGGATCTACAACCTATACATAAAAAATTAAACAGGTCTAAAGCAAAATTACAAAAGTTTAACATTTGTTGAGTGAGTGTAATAGGTATATGGGTACTTATTACACAATCCTCTCGTGTGATTAAAACATCTCATGGTTTTTTAAAAATCAAAACTATCTTTGAAGAAACAAAAACACCGGATTTCACAGTGAGACGAGCTGAGTCCACGGCAAGACATCTCTCGGCTGCAGTGGGGCCAGCTGCTGCCTGGCTGGGAGCCCATGCAGGGCAGAGGATGCAGAGCTTCCTTTTTCGAGAAGCTTGGCAGTGGGGGAAGGGAGTGGTGGTACGCTCAGGGGAGAGATCAGGGCACAGAGGGTTGAGGGAGATGGAGGCATGATGAAAATCAAAAGAGAAAAGCCAATGAGAGAGACTGGAAAAATGGACCAGCTCTGAGACAAGAAGATGGGAACAAAGAGGAAAATGAAGACATCGCACTGAAGAGGGGCTGGGACCCCCGTGTCCCCTGAGAGAGAAGGCAAGTAGCTCAGGACAGCCAGAAAAATGTGGCCACACTAGCAAACGGAGAGGTGGCAGCTGCCTCAGTCCCACAACACACTACTAAAACTCCACCAGGTACCAGGCCCTGTGCTTGGGCACGGAGACAATCAAGTAAGACACAGTTCCTACAGTCAGTGCTCAGAGAAAATACTAGTCACGACATCCAGAAGAGCCTGGGCGGTCCCAACACATACACCAGATGAGCCTCGGGAAACGGGGCCTGGCATCCCGGGCTCCCTCGGCAGCTCATGGCGCCCCAACACACACACCACATTTCTCTGCCCTCGGCTCTCGCACCTCCAAAACAAAGGAATGAGCAAGCATGCCCATACTTCACAGGGTGGTTACGAAGAGTAAACAAGATAATCCTCACTAATCCTGGAGCACAGTATGTCACACCCTGAGAGCTCAAGCAACACTAGCTGTTAGCAGTACCAGCAACGTGGTAATGATATCACTATCGTGCCTGATTTCATGATTTCATACCTCCCATGAGTCCCTGCAAAGCGCACTGGCCCTGAAGAGTACCTGATGACGAACGGAGGGAGGCCTGCGCCGCAGATGCTCGACCAACCTGACAGACCCACTCCCACAGGCAAAAAAATCTGAGTCTTGGCGGAACTCAGAATCCTACCTCCTCGGGGACCCTGCAGCATCGCCCCAGGGAGCAGGTCTGAAAGGGCTGGCCTCGGTTAAAGTGAGGAAGACATGGACAGGAGGAGAGGAGAGGCATCTGGAAGGAGCAAGGCCGCCAGCATGGGCAGAAGGGAAAGGGTGCACAGATGCAGCGGCCCACAGAGGAGTCGGCTGTGCCTGAAGGCATTAGAGTCTGAACGAAAAACCTTCAGGAAGATCGGACTCTGCCATATTTCTGTGTTTAAAGGTGACAGGAACGGAGAAGAGGGGGTGTACGCAAAAGAGTTCTGTTTATCATGGAAACAAAGGACACCTGGCAAGGCCTGGCTGGGCAGGGGGGCGGGAGAAGGGAGGGTTTTGATGGCCCCAGGCTGGGGCTCCAGGGAACCAAAGGAAGTATGAGCGGACCCACTTGTTGAGAGAATAGATGAAGATGAAGGCCTCTATTTTCTCACTCAAGCAAAAGGCAAGGTCGCCTGTTTGGTGGACGACAGGCCAAGGTGGAGAGGCTTGACGACAGTGGCAAAGGTCTGAAAGAGCAGCCTTGGATGATGTAAGACCCGCTGAGGAGGGATGAGCGGAAGGGTCGGCAGGCAGCGCGGTGAGTCTGGCTGCGATCGGAATCCCTACGTCTGTGATGGCACCAGTCAATGCATGGCAGCGGCCCCCACCCGCACCCCGCCCTAAACTCGGCCTCTGGGACCTGAGAGTCTGCGAGTTGTGGATGGGCGGACAGGCAAAGACAGAGTGGCGGAGGCACTGTCAGAAAGGAGTGCAGGCGCCTGGGTGGCTCAGTTGGTTAAGCGACTGCCTTTGGCTCAGGTCATGATCCTGGAGTCCCGGGATCGAGTCCCACATCGGGCTCCCTGCTCAGCAGGGGGTCTGCTTCTCCCTCTGCCCTCTTCCCTCTCGTGCTCTCTGTCTCTCATTCTCTCTCTCTCAAATAAACAAATAAAATCTTTAAAAAAAAAAAAAGAAAGAAAGGAGTGCAGATGGGGAGGCCATCAGAAAGGGGAGGCTGAGGGAGGGGGCACCCAAAGCAGAACAGGAAATGAAGGCAGGAGGACAAGGAGAGGTGGAAGCCACAGGCCTCTAGGACAGGAAGGCTCAGGGTGGTGGCAGAGCAAGGAGGGACAGGAGAGAGCCTGGGGTCCAAATCACAGTTCCAGCCACTCCCCTTCTGGAACCAAACAGATGGCAGTGATATATGACAAAGGTCAAGGATACGTCAAGTTCTTTGACCCAGTACAATCTCATCTTCAAGAATATATCCAAAGGAAAAAAGAACAGCCAATGGAAGACTATAACCACATCCTTTATAATGCTCACTGCATCCACTGCACCAAAAGGCTGAAAGAAAGCTAAGCATTCAACAAAAGTAAAAACACAAAGATTATGAAGATGTACAATGTCTACTACATGCCAGTGAGCTTTCTGGGGCAGGAAATCTGTCCTACTCATGTCTTTATCCCCAGCACAAAGCACCACGCTCGGCTCATAACGGGCATTCAGAAGCCGTCAGAATAAATGAATGAATGGGAGAAACTGCATCACATTATGATTAGACCCATGTGGGAAAAAATGGAAGCACCTGAAGAAGAAAATGCAAAAATAATCAAAATACTGCCATTTGGAGAGTGGAAAAAGGAGGACTTTCTTCCTTATTCGAATACTACATTTAATCGTGTCACAGTATAACAGTTAAAGTATTCGCTCTTTAAAAATGCTTAGATTAAGGGAGAAATACAAGCCAAAACTGCAGAACTTCTTGAAAACAACAATAATGAAAACTTGGCATATCATTAAAAATTATAAATATGGGGGCACCTGGGTGGCTCAGTTAAACATCCAACTCTTGATTTCAGCTCAGGTCATGATCTCAGGGTCGTGAAATCGAGCCCCGCGTCCCACTCTGTGCTGGGCGTGGAGCTGCTTGGGATTCTCTCTCTCCCTCTCCCTCTGCCCCTCCCCCTGCCTTGTGCTCTCCCGCTCGCTCTCTCTCTAAAAAAAAAAAAAAATTATAAATACCTTTAGCCTTTGTGCAAATCCATTCCCACAATAACTCAGAAATAGAAAGGCTGCAAGGCTACTTGTTGCAACAATTTTGAAGTGACAAAACAGTAGAAATAACCCAAATGTCTATCAATAAACCATGCCACACCTCCCCAGCGGAGTACATGCTGCTAGAAAAAGGGATGAGGAAGCTTTGCCCCACCTGCTACGGATTGATCTGCAGAATACCCTGGACAGCGGGGAAAGCAAGGGACAGAGTACCATGCACAGTATGCCACTTGCATCTGAGAAAGTAACACGGGGGTGCAGAACAAAAGGACATGTGCATATGTGCTTCGAGTTATCTGTGTGTATTTTTTAAAGGTAAGAATAAACCAAAACCTGGAAAAAATGGCTATCTACAGGGGAGGGAGGGAACAGATGGGCGAGATAGGGATGGAAGTCAGATTTTTCTTTTCTTTTTTTTTTAAAGATTGTATTTATTTATTTTAGAGAGGAGGAGGGGCAGAAGGGGAGGGAGAGGGAGAGAGAGAGAATCTCGAGCAGACTCTGCACTGAGCATGGAGCCCAACACGGGGCTCAATCTCACGATCCTGAGATCATGACCTGAGCTGAAACCAAGAGTCGGACCCTTAACCAACTGAGCCACCCGGGTGCCCCAGAAGTCAGATTTTTCCGAATGTACTTTGTTTTACAGTTTGACTTGGAATTATGTAAAAACATTTTAAATAATTATTAAGTCTAAATTAAATCAAAATGTAAAAGCTAAAGCAATTCCTAAAAATAAAAAATAAATGAGCCTAAGTGTGGATCAAGTTGGCAGCTTAGGCACAAAGAGAAGGGTTCATACAAGTGACTTTGGAACACAGTCTCATTAATATTATGTTAATACGACTGTACATCTCTAGTGGGAGACAGCCCCAACACAAAAAGAACAGCAAAGAAATCTCAAACTATATTCAGCTATCCCACCATACTGTTAGCAATCATACTGGTATTTTTATTTTGGACACACACACACACACACGGACACATTAATGCCATTAAGAAGCAAGATTTATACTGTGGAAAAAAAAAGTTATGAATATCAAATCAAATAAGTAAAAGCCCTATAATCCTAAATGTGATGTTGGAAATATCAATACATACTCTTGGCAAAGAATTCTGTAATGAACAGAGAAGGCTGACACACCCAAACACAATCCAATGCTCACACTTCCTGAGTGCTTCCTGATCTGATGCAGCAGGAAAACACAGAGGCGGCTAAAAAGGATTCTCACTACACTGCATAAAACTCTGAATCTGACCGAGCCTCTAGACTTAACTAGCAGTTCAGAGGACGTACTGGGAATAGAGGAACATTTCAAACCACACTATGGGGATGTGATCAGCCAGATCCCAAATGCAGGGACTCCTAGAGGTTAATGACCTAGTTTCCCAGAGCAGGGGAGTAAATGGGAGGATGAACGATTATAAATTAAGAGAGATTTAAAAGGCACATCCACCAAATGCCATGTGTGGACCTCATATGGATTCTGATTTAAAGAGACTGCCCCAAAAAAAAACAGATTTCTGAGAAAACTGGAAAAGTTTCAACAACGACTTGAGATTACATGATATTAAGGATCTATTGATAATTTTTATCCATGTGACAATGGAATTGCTATTATGTTTTTTTAAAAAGTGTCTATATTTCTCAGAGAGTAATACTAAAGCATTTACGGTTAAAATGACATGGTATCTGGGAAATGCTTTTATCTGGGTTGGATTATCTCAAGATAAATGAAAACAGACTGGTCAAATGTTAATGACGGTCAAAGCTGGGTGCATTCATTTGGACATGGACATTCATTTTAAGATTCTCTCTGATGCTGTGTGTTTGAAATTTTCCATAAGAAAAAGTTAAAAAAAAAAAAAGAAAAGAAAAGAAAAGAAATATCTCATGATAAATAAGAGTGAGTGCTATCTATCTGCCTGCGTGACTTGAGGAACCAGGCACAAACAGGTCTTTTGTTCTTGAATTGCTTAACTCTGAGAAGCTGCTCTCGGAATTATGAATATCAGCTCAAATAAGACTAAGGGGAATTTGCTGCACAGATCTTCAGGTCACAGTTTTTCACACCTGGTTGTTTGGATCCGTGAGGTACCGCACTACAATCGGTGTGAGATATTCAGAGAGCACCACTGGAAAATTTGATCTGTTTTCTTGTAAAAAAACAGCAATAGGAGGAATCTGTTCCATCAGCTCAGTCCGCACTGTGGGCTCTGCAGCAATAAAAAATCAGAAAAGAATTATATAAGAATAAGCCAAGCAGCTTATAGAGTATATAGTGATAGTTTCTAGCTTTTCTTACTAAAATACTTCATCAAGGAAATTAGACAAATGCAGTTTAAAAATCATTTCCCATTTAGACTATTTATGCTACAGACAGGCTTAAAAAGCTAATAAGCTATGTGGCAATATAAAAACATAAAAGGAAGAGAGAATGACAACTCTATTATAACAAGCCATATATAAATCGAGGAGGGAGCAAGAAGTCTGCATGCTGGGCCAGCGTCCAAAAGCCATTACAACTAATGGCATATATGCCAGACCTATGGGTTGTGCTTATTTAAATTCCAGCCAGAATGTATACATTATAAATAATTCTTTCATAAATGCACTCCCCCACAATCCACGCATCCCAATTATTTCTAAGGCAAAGCATTAAACAAAAGAGAGGCTCTAGCTCCAATATACCACATTAAATTTAACACAAATATATAATTGCTTCAGCACTGTAAATGGTGACTCATTCACAAAGAAAATCCATTTAAGGACTCAAAACATCCACTTGGGCCTTCTAAAAGCATTGTGTCATATTCATATGAATATTTTAAATGAATACGGGAGCTATGTGGAAGGCTTATTTTTCTATTTTCAGTTAAAATGATCAAAATCTAAAGCAAGTGTAAGATTCCCGAAACTTTCTGAAGCTGTTCACCAATCATCACAAATGGGGGGGAGGGTGGGGGGGCTGGAGGACAGCTATCAGCTGCGGCAGCCCCAGCACCTGCTCCTCTCACTCCTCTCTCCTGTGTGTATGGGGGAGGAGAGCATGCGAGGGACCTCTTCCTGTCTCCCGCACAGCAGCGTGCTTCCCTCCCAGGACAGCAATCATGGAGAGATAGAAAGAGAAAGAAAAATCAAGAGTAGCCTACAAAGATCATAGGTGAGGGAAACTAATGACTCGGCTTGTTCTAATCCAAAAGGCTTCTTTTGATTTGGTATTTCTTAGCAACCAACAGGCTGGGAAAACTCACGAACTACAAAGGCCTTAACTGCCACGGCAGATAGCATTCATGGCCATTAGTCATTCTAATTTTCTAAAACTAAGGATAATTTGATGCCAAATAAGACATCCATTCTTCATGACAAAACCCATTCATGCCTAGACACTGCTTAAAACGTATTGATTAGCACTCAGGTTTTCTTTTTAATTCACTATCATTGGCTATACACAATTTCTTGGAAATACACAAGTAAAAAATAAAAGTATACAATCCTTGTACAAACCTGCATCTTCTGCCAATCTGACCACGATTTCCATTACCGTTAAGAAGTCCTCCTCATTGTTACTGAAGTCCCGGAGGACATCGAGCAGCCCTCTGGCAATAATCTGACTGTGGAGACAAGAAATGATCCATACAGTTACATGGGCAACACGGATGGCCACTGTGCTAATTACGAGCATCGTGTTAAGAGCAGGTAATAAAACCAGGGAACAAAGAAAAGTCAGCGACCTCTGTCCAGAGGGAGGAGAGGCCATCGAGGAACATCCAGAGATGGTCCGTACAATGCTGGTCACCATCCTATAGGAACCAGACCTGTATCCTCCAGCCTGGTGGTCACTGGAGGTTGAAACTGTTCACTTGGGACTAGAGAAAACCCTTTTTCTCCATTTCTGATTGATTCTTCAGGCCTAGATAAACTCAGAACAGAGGCTCCATGATAGTGGGAGGGAATTAAGTGACCAAAAAATGCAGAAGGAAAAGGTAAAAAGAGGCATCCTGGGGGCGCCTGGGTGGCTCAGTTGGTTAAGGGTCTGCCTTCAGCTCGGGTCATGATCCCGGGGTTCTGGGATCAAGTCCCGCATCGGGCTCCCTGCTCGGCAGGGAGCCTGCTTCTACCTCTCCCTCTCCTCCCAACTCCTGCTCTCTCTCACTATCTCTGTCTCTCTCTCAAATAAATAAATAAAATCTTAAAAAAAAAAAAAAAGAGGCATCCTGATGTCCACCTCAATCTCGAATGGCCTCTACCCACTAGGTGTCAGTAGAATCCCCCTGGATGCCCCCCCACCCCATGATGGGACAACTAAAAATGCCTCTAGACATTGCCACAGGTCCACTGGGAGCAAAATCAGCCCTGGTTGGGAACCATCTCATTAGAAGATTAAAGGTACAAAGGGAACGCTCTGTACTAGCTTTGCAACTCTTCTATAAATCTAAAACTATTTCAAAATAAAGTTTAAAGACAAAACAAAACCAAAAGCCAAAAAATAAAAAATAAAAAGTCAGGAAGAGGTACTACTACACCCACTAGAAGAACTAAAATTATGGGGCTCCTGGAGGGCTCAGTAGGTAGAGCATCCGACTCTTGATCTCAGGGTCATGAGTTCGAGCCCCACTTTGGGCATAGAGCCTAATTAAAATAAAATTTTAAAAAAGAAAAAATAACTAAAATAATAATAATACCTATGCTGGCCAAGATATGGGACAACAGGAACCCACAGACATTGTTGGTAGGAATGCAAAATAGCACCGTAATTTAGAAAACAATTGGCAGTTTCTCAGGAAGCTAAATATATATTTATCATTCAACCCAGTAATTCCCTCTTAGGTATTTACCCAAGTGAAATGAAAACTTATGTCCACACAAAGACGTGTACCCAAATGTTCACATTAGCATGATTCACAATAGCCACGAAATGGAAAACATCTCAATGTTCCTCAACTGGGGAACATAGACACAAGACACCAACTATCCATACAATGGAATATGACTCAGCACTAAAGAGGAACCCTAGGGGTAACAACAGGGATGAATTTCAAATGTATTTTACTAAGAAAAAGCAGCCAGAGAGAAAAGACAACACACCACATGATTCCATTTATATGAAGTTCTAGAAAAGGCAAAACCTTAGCCTCCAGAAACAAATTGATGGTTGCCTGGTCCGCAGTGAGGAGGGATCGAGGGACTGCTGGCAAAGGGATGAACAAGGAAACAAGGGAAAGGCGGTAATGTTCAAATGTGACTGTGGCTGAGGGTCGTATGACTGTTTACATTTACCCAAACTCATCTCACCGGATGCTTTAGATGGGTGGATTTTACTGTATGAAAAATATGCCTCAGTAAAGCTGTTTTAAACAGACATTAATGAGGGGAAATATCAGTGCGGATCAGCAGTGGCTTACAGTGGTGGCCTGGAGGCCTCGGGGCACAAGGGGGGACAGGCACTTCTGAAAGGCTTCTTGGAACGAATGGAAAGGAGCCCCTGACTGCCTCTGCCTGCTCCTGTGAGCCCCTGACAACCCAGGGACAAGACGCATCATTTCTGGCCATGCATCAGGATTAGCTGAAGTCGAAAAACCACCCTGATTTGCAGGAAAAGACTAGAAATGTAGAATTCAAAGAGGTAGTCTTTTGGCCCAGCACACGACAGGAAGAAATCCATCAACTCAAGCCTGTCCACGGAGAGACTTATACCACTCCTGGGATGAAAGGTCGAGATGTGGCAGCCAGGAGGTTTAGGAAAGACGAAAACAGACACTATAAAGTCCCTGATTACATTTCACTGGACCACATTCAGGTCGGCTTCCCCTGGGAAATCAAGCAACTAAGATCCCCAATCTGCTTGTAGGGCCATAGAATGGATAGAGAGATCTGCATCCAGCCTCAAGTGGTCACAAGGGACCTGCCCTCTTAAGGAAAGTGAGGAGAGTGGTAAGAGAGGGCCCCTGAAACAGGGAGGGACAAATCCACCGCAGTGAACACAGAATGGGAAAGAGCTAAAGACTCAAACAAATTGGTGCTTTGGCACCAACACTCTGGACAACCTGGCTGCTTTATGGAATGACCTGGAGAAGTCACAGTGGATAAGCAGAGTCCAGAAGGATCAGCCTCAATACTTCTCAGTGTCAGCTATGCTAGTGAGAAGAAAGAAGAAAGAACGACTGTGCATGATTGGGAAAAGCGTTATAAAGGTTAAATGAGATCATGCACGGGAAGCTCATAGCGTGGTCCTTGGCCCACGGTAAGCCCAGCAGTATGTCAGCCATCAGCACTGCAATGTAAGCAAAGACTGCAATCAAAATGTCTACCCAAGAGGGGACCTAAGTAAATTATATCTGCATAACAGCGTTCTGTACAGAAGCACTTTTACTTTTTTTTTTAAAGATTTTTATTTATTTTATTATTTGACAGAGAGAGAGAGAGAGACAGCGAGAGAGGGAACACAAGCAGGGGGAGTGGGAGAGGGAGAAGCAGGCTTCCCGCGGAGCAAGGAGCCTGATGCGGGGCTCGATCCCAGGACCCTGGGATCATGACCTAAGGCAGACGCTTAACGACTGAGCCACCCAGGCGCCCCCAGAAGCACTTTTAAAGGTACCTGTAGATGTGCACTGACTTAGAAAGATGCTCCTGAAAATTCATGTAAATGAAAAAACATGTTGAAGAATTTTATATGCAGTATGAACCTATTTCTTAATACAAATTATATTTATGCATATTTGTGCAATACATGTACTCATATATACATACACTCATTCAGGGAAAAGTCTGGAACCACATATTACCCTAGGCTGTAGTGGGGGAAGAAGGGAAATTCTCACTATTTTAACTTCTGAAATTGCTAAATGTTTCAAGTATGTGTTATTTTTGTGAATTTTTTCAAGTATAAAGAGGATGGCTCAATTTTACATGGCAATGTTTCCTGGAAATCTTACCATGGAAGCTACCCCTTGTGTCTTTGTCCCTTCTCTCCCTCACCCATTCGTGCAGTCATTATCATGAGTTTAGCCCAATTAAGTAGCCCCAGACTCAGGGCAAGAGATGAGCAAGTTCCAGAGCCTGCCCTGAAGAGCACAGTTTAGACCCAAATATAGGCAAGAAAATTGAAGATGATGAACAGTGACAAGAGCCTTAAGAAAGAGAAGAACGTGGGGGAGCAGAGGGTGAGGATGAGCAGGAGGCAGGCATAGGGACAAGGAGGGGGAGGACATCAGACCCAGATGCGGGAACGATCAGACAAGGGTTTTAAAATAAGTGTGATTAGGGCGCCTGGGTGCCTCAGTCGGTTAAGTGACTGCCTTCAGCTCAGGTCATGATCCTGGAGTCCCAGGATCGAGTCCTGCGTCGGGCTCCCTGCTCGGCGGGGAGTCTGCTTCTCCCTCTGACCCTCCCCCCTCTCATGTGCTCTCTCATTCTCTCTCAAATAAATAAATCTTTAAAAAAAAATAAAATAAAAAAATAATAAAATAAAATAAGTGTGATTAATATGCTGAAGGTCTCTTGGAAGAGTCGGGCATGCTTGGGCAGTTAAGGAATACAGGAACGCTCTGTACTCTCTGCTCAGTTTTTCTTGAAATCCAAAATCGCTCTCAAAATTAAAGTTTATTAATTAAATTAAAAAAATGAAGGTGGAATAAAGACCGTTTCAGACAAAAGCTATGAAAATTCACTGATAGCAGTCTTGTGCTATCAAGAATTGCTAAAGGAAGTCCTCGCAGCAAAAGGATGCCAGATGAAAATGGGCATTTTACAAAAAGAAAGAAAAAGCACGAAAATGGTATAAATGATGGTAAACATAAAAAATATTTTTGTCATCTTAATCGTTTTAAAAGATAGTTGCATATCTTCAGGAAATAAAGTAGCAAGGTATCATGGGATGGATAACGGTGTGTGGAAGTAAAATACAGAAAAACAACAGAACAGAGGATGGGGAAGAGGCCACAGCAGTCCACGGGGCACGTTCTCACACTGTACCTTGTA
Organism: Mirounga leonina; assembly: GCF_011800145.1. Taxonomy (NCBI): domain Eukaryota; kingdom Metazoa; phylum Chordata; class Mammalia; order Carnivora; family Phocidae; genus Mirounga; species Mirounga leonina. The sequence goes on from NW_023270490.1 coordinate 8,015,776, forward strand.
CCGTATGAACAGCGGCATCGTTCATCTCATCTGAATATATGTTGTAATAAGTTAGAGAAGTATATTATAATCCCTAGAACAACACAATAACAATTTTTTAAAGGGGACCTAACTAATAAGCCATAGTGAAGATACCCGGGAATCCTAAAAAAGAAAAACAAAGTCCACAGGACAAAAAAAGTGATTCTTTTATTTGAAATAATGAAATAATGAATAATATGAATAACAATGAAATAAAAATAGCAAGAGTTGAGTCAATAGAAAACAAATAGCAAGATGGTAGATGTAAACCGAGCCATATCAACAGTCACTTCAAACGTACATGATGTAAACATTAAAATGAAAAGGCAGAGATTGTGCAACTGGGTAAAAAACCAAGACCCAACTACATGCCTTCTATAATAACCACACTTTAAATATAAGACATGGGCAGGTTAAAAATAAAAGTATACACAGAAATATATCATACAGTCAGTAATCAAAAGAAAGCTGAGTGTAGGGGTGCCTGGGTGGCTCAGTTGTTAAGTGTCTGCCTTCGGCTCAGGTCATGATCCCAGGGTCCTGGGATTGGGCCCCACATCGGGCTCCCTGCTCAGCCGGGAGCCTGCTTCTCCCTCTGCCACTCCCCCTGCTTGTGTTCCCTCTCTAGCTGTCTCTCTGTCAAATAAATAAATAAAAATCTTTAAAAAAAAAAAGAAAAGAAAAGAAAGCTGAGTGTATATATTAAATTCAGACAGCAAGCTTCAGAGAAAGGGATAGCACTAGGGACAAAGAGGGACATTATACAGAGACAGATAGATCAACTCATTCAAGAAAACAGAACAATACTAAATGTGTATGCACCCAAGATCAGAGCTTCAAGATATACAAAATAAACTGTTAGAATTAAAAAATAGAAAAATCCAAAATTATAGTTGCAGATTCTAACATTCCTCTCTCAGTAACTGACAGAGCAAGCAGACAGAAAATAAGTAAGAAAACAGGAGACCTGAACAATATCCTCAGCCAACTTGTTCTAACTGACATTTATAAGATACTCTACCCAAAGACACCGGGATGCACATTCCCTTCAAGTGTACCTGGAACATTCACCACCATAAAACAATTCCAAAAAATTAAAAAGAGAAATAATACAAAGTATGTTCTCTGACCACAGAAGACTTAAACTCAGAATAAAATAACAGAAAGATACCTGGAAAATCCTCCAATATTTGGAAATTAAACAACATACTTCTAAATAACTCATTGATCAAAGGAGAAATCATTACAGACATTGAAAATACTTTATACTGAAAGGTAATAAAAATATTAATACCAGAACATGAGGATGCACCTAATACAACACTGAGGTACTTCCAGTACTTAACAGCAATCTTACAATTTAAAATGCAGACGTTATTTTAAAAAGGCCAAAAAAATAGTTAAACATACCTCACAAGAAGAAAAAGAACAGCAACTAATTTTGCCCCAAAAAAGAAAAGAATAGAAATTAAGAGCAGAAATTACTGAACTAGAAAATAAACACACAATAGAGAATATCAAAGCCAAAACTTGATTCTTCTACAGAACTAATATACTTGATAATCCTCTGGTAAGAATTATCCAGGGGGAAACAAAAGAAAAGGCACCAATAACCAATAACAGAATGGAAAATGGGGCCATACTACAGATTCCACAGACAATAAAAAGAAAATTGCCATTTTCCAACACATAATGAGATAACAGATCTAAGCAATGATGATTTGTGACCACTAAAGTCATGAGAAGAAAGGCTGGTGGGGACTTTTATAATGAAAGAATCCAACACCTGCGCCCACTGCTCAATATGAACATCTCCAAAAGTGGGACACCCAGACATTGTTTCCTGATGTTTTGTAATGAGAAGTATACAAAACAACACATGAAGTATTGTTTAAAAAAAAAAAAAACTGAAGCAGAAACTAATCAAGTCTCCAAGTGTAATTTTCGGTTTACAGAAAATACAAAGAACAAAGGATTATGTTAAATTACGCCATGAGAATAATGACCACCAAATCTAGAATGTGGAAAATTCTACAAGACTAATGACCCCTTCAAACAAATAGATGATGTTAGAGAGAAGATGAGAGGGATAATCAATTAGAGATTAAAAGAGATTTAAGATCAAAGGGAAAAAAACTATAAACAAAAAAAGACTTAAGAGACACATCTACCTATGAAATGTGTGGACCTTATTTGGATCATGATTCAAACAAATCAACCATAAAAAGGCATTTTTGAGACAGTCAGGGAAAATTTAACATAAACTGGTAGACTGGAAGGCATTATTATTAATTGGGTTGAGTGTGATAATGATATTGCAGTTAGATTTAAGTCTTTAACTAGATAAAATATGATGTTTTGGATTTCCTTTCAAATACACCAGCAAAAAGGGCACAAAACTTCTACAGAGAAAATGACCAAATTTTACTGAGACATTAAAGAAAACCTACATAATTAGAGAGATATACCATGTTTATGGATTGGAAGTCTAAATATTGTAAAGAGGGCAATATTCTCTAAAACAACCTATTCATTCAATGCAAACCCAAGCAAAATCCTAACAGGTGGGGGTGCCTGGGTAGCTCAGTTGGTTAAGCATCTGCCTTCAGCTCAGGTCATGATCCCAAGTCCTGGGATGGAGCCCTGTGTCAGGTTCGCAGGGAGCCTGCTTCTCTCTCTCCTGCTCCCCCTGCTTGTTTGCTCTCTCTCTCTAGTGCTCTCTCTCAAATAAATAAATAAAATCTTTAAAAAAAAAAAAAAAGACTTTTAAAAAATACTAATAGGTGTTTTATCTTGTTTTATTAGAATCTGATGAGCGGATTTTGAAATTTATATGAAAATGCAAAGGACCAAGAATAATAAATCATGTCAAAGAAGAACAACAAAGGGCACATCTTGCTCACTCAAGTATCAAGACTACTATAAATCTATAATAATCAAGACAGTGTGGTCTTGGCTGAGGGGGAGACAGACTACTGGAAGAAGAGATAGTCCAGACAAAGACTATTATAGACTAGATTAGAACAGAGGTGGCACCCTAGAGCAATGGGGAAAAGACATAGTTTTGATAAGTGGTATTGTGACAATTGAGAAAATGAAGCTGGACCCTTTTCATACAATGAACAAAAATTACTTTCAGATGGATTGTAGACCTAAATGTGAAAGAAAAAAAGATAAAGCTTTTAAAGCTACATAAAACAGTATATTTATGATCTTGGGGTAGAGGAAGACATTTTAAAGAAGCTCCAAAATGCACTAAGGATAAAGGAAAATGTTGATAAATTTACACCAAAATGAACAGCTTCTGGTCACCAAAAGAACACTATAAAGAGAGCTGAAACACAAGCCACAGGATGAGGGAAGATGTTTGCCATAAAGAATTGACCAAGGTTTGAAATCAAGAATATACAAAGAGTTCCCACAAGTCAACAATAAAAAGACAATCCATCTTCCTCCTACCTACCAAAGAAAAATTTAAGTGGGCACTTCACAAAAAAGAAATACAGATGCCCAACAAACATATGAGAAGGTGTTCAAACTCATAAAGTAAGATGTAAATTAAAACCACAAACCGATACCGTTATATACACTAGCACACTACCAGATGGGCTAGTATCTTCAAATCTGACAATACCAGTTGTCAGATAAAATGTAGGGCAAAGGTGGGAGTGCACACTGATGCAATCACTTTGGAAACTGGCACCATCTCCTAAAGTAGAAGACAAGCGTGTATCTTCACACAGGAATTATCATCTGGTTATATGCCCTGCAGAGATGTGTACTGATGTGCACCCAGATACGTATACTAGATTGTTCGTAGCAAAATTTTTCATAAGACTGAGAAAACTTGAGCTACTCCAACAACAGATAAAATGTCAGTATACTCGGGCGCCTGGGTGGCTCAGTCGTTAAGCGTCTGCCTTCGGCTCAGGTCATGATCCCAGGGTCCTGGGATCGAGTCCCACATCGGGCTCCCTGCTGGGCGGGAGGCCCCGTTCTCCCTCTCCCACTCCCCCTGCTTGTGTTCCTGCTCTTGCTATCTCTCTGTCAAATAAATAAATAAAATCTTTAAAAAAAAAAAAAATGTCAGTATACTCAGGGGCGACTGTGTGGCTCAGTCGTTAGGCGTCTGCCTTCGGCTCAGGTCATGATCCCAGGGTCCTGGGATCGAGCCCCACATCGGGCTCCCTGCTCTGCGGGAAGTCTGCTTCTCCCTCTGCCACTCCCCCTGCTTGTGTTTCCTCTCTCGCTGTGTCTCTCTCTTCAAATAAATAAATAAAATCTTAAAAAAAAAAAAAGTCAGTATACTCAAACAACAGAACACTGTTACAAAATGAACAAACTCAAAACTACATGCAAAACCACAAAGTAACATATCCTATATGATTTCCTGTATTTCAAGTTCAGAAACAACAAAACGAACTTATTCTCTTTGGAAGTAGACACTTAGGTGCTAAGGCCAGAAACAAGATTAAGGTGATGAACATAACCATCCGAAGACGGTCACCGCATGGCAGGGAGGGAGTAGTGGTCAGGAGGGCGGGGAGGGCACACTCCAGGATGACCTCAGTAACGGCCATGTGGGCATGTGCTTCATAAAAACTCCTAACGCAAAAAATTAATTAATTAATTAATTAATTTTAAAAAAAGAACTCCTTATGCTTTACATCCAATTATCTGTATGGGGTATATTTTACAATAAAAGAAGTTTTAAAGAAAGTTGAAAAAAAGAGAGATTCAAGGAGAAAAGGCATCTAATATAGAGATGTAAAAGAAGCGTTATATAAAATTCAGACCTCATTGAGGAATTTTAAAAACTCTTAGTGAGTTTATTCTATATAATAAATCACCTGTACCCTTCAAAACTGTCAATAGTATCATGACAGGCAAAGAAAGGCTAAGTAACTTTAGAAATTAAATGAGCCTAAAGAAACATGACAATCAAATGCAGTCCATGATGCTGGGTTGGATTCTGGACCTAAAAACCAACCAAACAGATAAAAACCCGAAGGACTCTCTGAGGATCACTGGACAATTTGATTAAAACCTAGATATTAGAGCGTACCTGGATGTTTCAGTTGGTTAAGCATCTGACTCTTGGTTTCAGCTCAGGTCATGATCTCAGGGTCCTGGGATCGAGCCCTGCGTCAGTATCCAAGCTCAGTGCAGGGTCTACTTGGGATTCTCTCCCTCTCCCTCTGCCCCTTCCCCTGCTCACATGCTCTCTTGCTCTTTCTCTCAAATGGAATAAATAAATAAAATCTTTTTTAAAAATCTAGATATTAGATAACAGTATTCTATCAAAGTTAAATTTCCTGACTCTGATCACTATACTGTGATTCTATAAGTGAACAGCAAATGTCCTTGTTAGACAAATGCACACGGCAGTCACCATAGAGAAAGCAACGTGATGGCTACACTTACTCTCAAATGGCTCAGAAAAAAATGCGAAAATAGAGAGTGAATGTTAACTCGAACATTGCAAATTGTTGACAATTTGATGAATCTGAGTAAAAAATAAGAATTCTTTCTACTATTCTTTTTTTTTTAAGATTTTATTTATTTATTTGACAGAGAGAGACACAGCGAGAGGGAACACAAGCAGGGCGAGTGGGAGAGGGAGAAGCAGTCTTCCTGCGGAGCAGGGAGCCCGATGAGGGGCTCGATCCCTGGGCTTGATCCCAGGACCCTGGGATCATGACCTGAGCTGAAGGCAGACGCTTAACAACTGAGCCACCCAGGCGCCCCTCTTTCTACTATTCTTGAAACTTCTTTAAGTGTGAAGTTATTTTTAAAAGTTTAAAAACAGGGGCCCCTGGCTGGCTCAGATGGTAGAGCATGAGACTTTGGATCGTGGGGTTGTGAGTTCGGGCCCCACATTGGGCATAGAGATTCCTTAAAAATTTTTTTTTTACTTTTTTTAAATTAAGGGGCACCTGGGTGGCTCAGCTGGTTAAGCATCTGACTTCAGCTCAGGTCATGATCTCAGGATCCTGGGATCGAGCCACATCTGGCTGCTTGTCCCTCTGCCCTTCCCCCTACCTGTGCACTCTCTCTCTCTCTCTCTCAAAAGAATAAATGAAATCTTTTAAAAAATTAAAAACTTTTTATGGGGCGCCTGGGTGGCTCAGTCGTTAAGCATCTGCCTTTGGCTCAGGTCACGATCCCAGAGTCCTGGGATCAAGCCCCGCATCGGGCTCCCTGCTCCACGGGAAGCCTGCTTCTTCCTCTCCCACTCCCCCTGCTTGTGTTCCCTCTCTTGCTGTGTCTCTCTCTGTCAAATAAATAAAATCTTTAAAAAAAATAAAAAATTAAAATTAAAAATTAAAAACTTTTTTTAATTAAAAAAGCATAAAAATAATCTCTTAACAAATTAGAAATATAAATTATCCTAAGCTGATAAGATGTAGCTACTAAAAATATAAAACAAGATAGGAAAAGAAAAAATCAAACTACCGAATTGCACACACGACATCGTGCAGTATGCAGAAAACCCAAAGAACCCCCAGGGAAGTTATTAAAATTAATAAGTGAACTTAGCATAATCAATGGAGACAAAATCAAAATAAGAAAATCAATTCCATTTTCATATTATCAGCAGCAATTAGAATTTAAATTTTAAGAAATGATACCATTTACATTCATGTGGAAGATCAAATACCTAGAGCTAAATCGAAAAAGGTACAGAAGATCTCTACAACAGAAAACACACACACACAGACATAAAGAAATTGAAGAAAATCTTTAAAAAATGGAAGGACTAGAAAACTAAATATTGTAAAGGTGCAAATACTTTACAAATTGATTTACAGATGCAATGCAATTCCAATGAAAATCCCAGCAACTTTTTTTTTTCTAGAAATTGATGAACTGGTGCTAAAATGCATTTGGAAATGCAGAGTCAAGAAGAGCCAAGACAATCTTGAAGAACAACAAAGTGGGAGGACTTACTCTACCCAATACCAAGATTTTGATGATAAAGTTGCAGTAATGAAGACAGAGTGGTCTGGGCACAAAGAGAGATGACAGACCAAGAAAGCAGACCAGGATGTTCAGATATGGACACCTGATTTAAGACAAAGGTGGCAAAGCAGAGCATAGATAAAAGGTAGTATTTTCAATAAATGGCACTAGGTCAAGTGCATACCACATGGAAAGAAATGAAACTTGACTCCTACCTCACATCATACACAAAGAAAGTAATTCCAGGTAGACTGTAGATCCACATGTGAAAGGTAAAACAATAAAACATCAAGAAGACAATATAAGGAAATATCTTTTTTTTTAAGTAGGCTCCATGCCCAGCAAGGAGCCCAATGTGGGGTTTGAACTCAGGACCCTGAGATCAAGACCTGAGCTGAGATCAAGAGTCAGACACTTGACCGACTTAGCCCCCCAGGTGCCATAAGGAAAATATCTTCATGGCCTTAGGGGAGGAGAACGTTCCTTATACATGAAAAGAAAGCACTAAGCATAAAAGAAAAAGTTGAGAAACCGTGAACTACATTTAAATTAAGAACTGCTCATCAAAAGACATCATTCAGAGTATCATCATTTCCCTATCTGTAAAATTGGGATAATAATTGAACTCACTCAGCAGCAATTGCTGTGAGCCTTCTACAACTTAATAGATATAGATATTAAATAGATATTTAATAGAGACTCAGCGAGTATCATCCAGTCTTCACAGAACAGTGTACTTAAGGAAAGATGCGAGGGAAGGCTGCAGGTGGGGGAGTCCAGAGGACTGCTCAGAACAAGAAACATGCCAGGGCTCGTGCGTGGAAGGAAAGGGAGTGTGTCACAGGCAAGAAGGAAGAGGCAGAAGACAGAAGGCATATCTGATAGAGGAAGGGAGACCAGAAGAGAGATACCTTCCCCTCTGAGACAGGAGGGAAGAATGCCCTCAGATTCAGGTTGGGGCGGGCTGTCGATGGAAAGAAATGTCGGAGTTTCTGCTTTCTTCATGCAGTAAGGGTCAAGGTCATCCGTTGAAGAGGCATGGTCTGAGGCTGGAGTATAATCCTGCCAGCACCATGAGGAGTGACAACACAACGCAGCAGGACAAGTGCACGGAAGTCCCCGGAGCTCAGGGCAGTCGAGAAACACAATGAGCAAGCAGTGCTCCAACTGAGGCTTGTCAATTATGCGACGCATTTTCGTTTTTGGAGGACAGCACGTGTGAAAGAAACCCAGTTAGCAATCCTAATTATTTAAACCCCATTAACTTTCATCAGCATTTTATTCCTGGCTCACCAGGTGATCAGTAAAACAGTAACAAGAGTAATGGGAAAACCTAATCCAAGGGTGCCATTCAGACAGAATCCCAGCCACCTGGAACAGCCTGCATTCCATTTCCTCTATGAGAGTCCTCAAAGCTGTCACAGAGAAGTGGTGACCACTGTCGGGCTTAAACCAGACCCAGCGGAGGGCTGTAAGCGTGGGAAGGGCTGGGGAGCTCACCGGTTGAAGATGTTCTCACTGAAAGCATACTTTTCCAGGCGAGCGAGGGGAGGCAGATTATCCTGGCCTGGGATGTCCAGAAAGGCCGTTACCCTCATGCTGTCACGATCTGGGCCGTAGTCTTCAAATCCATCTAAAGGGGAAGAGGGGACAAAACCACATCCATCAGGTCACACTTGAGCAAAGGCGTGCCCTCCCAGCACACTTTTCTACCCTCGTGGCCCTTTCCAGTGGGAGCCTCTGGGTCTCCAAACTTGGCAACTCATCTAAAATGAAGTGGGTAGATTTAGAATCCAAGAGAAGGGTGACAAGACCAGATCATAAAGAAAAGCTAAGTGTCTTTCTGTCAGTGCCATCAATCTGACGCGAGTCACCTCTAATCAACATGGATGGAAGCTCTCCTCTGCTGGGGAAGTCAGAAGCAAGTGAACAAAGCGGCCAGCTGACCCCTACAAGAAACATCCATGGAGGGCTATGCAAGCAGGTGTAAAATGGTCAAAAGAAAAACAGAGGAGTTGGATTTCATAAGCAAGAATATGCTAGGAAGTCTGCCCCATATTTTGTCTTGTCCTAAACATGCTTGTCATACAGCTTCATGCACCACGTGACATTGATTCCCATCAAACCATATGACAACACCCAACCAGACTCCTCCAACATGGATGTCCAACAGCTTCCTCCAACCCCTCATTCTGACCAAAAATGAGCCTGTGGTCATACTGACTCTTCCCCCTGAAGCCTGCTCTTCCCCACACCCCCAACTGAGGGCAGGCAGACCCTCCCTCCAATGTAGTGGAGTGGCGTGGCTGAGCTCATGGGCACTGGAGCCAAACATCCCGGGAATAAGATGAATCCCCCAACCACAACTTACTAGCTGTGTGACCACAGTAAGTGATTTAACCTGTCTACACTTCCATGTTCTTTTATCAGGGATGATATAAAATGCTCCATCAGGATGTTGAAACAAGGGAGTCTGGGCATGTCAAGACCTGCAGGATCTAGCCCCTCATAATCTGGCCAACCTTGACCATGGCCACCACCCTTTACCCACCCACGCTTCAGAGGCATAAATGTTTCCCTATTATCATTTGCACTGAAATAACTGGGCAAGAAACACTATTCATGCAAAAAAGCAGAGGATTCCTACCTGGCAGAGAGAAAAAGCAGTTAATTCAGGCAGTAATTGATAAGAGTTGAAAATAAGTAATGACACGTTTGTGCCTAGGTATTTACTTTGAAACACTAACCACATTTTTTCTCCACAAATTCTTCTACGCTAGTAATTAGACCTTATTAAAAATTTACACTGGATAACAGTTACCCAGAGAATTTTAATAAAGAAGTATACATTTGTAGAAAATATATATGTGAGCAATCAAATACATAATTTCTTGCAGGATCCTTGCCAGGGAGGAAAGGGTCCCCACTGAGTCACAGCCAAGTCCCACCAACCACAATCACTTTGTATGAGCTATTTTCAGTGCATTTCAGGACCCAGGAGGAACACGCAGCCTCCATCCCACAGATATTTACAAAGCAGTGTGGCCCTAGCTTGCAGTGGACTTTAAAATATTAAGTTTAAAGCAGAGTTTGCAGGGTGCCTGGGTGGCTCAAGTTGGGTAAGTATCTACCTTCAGCTCAGGTCATGATCTCAGTGTCCTGGGATCGAGCCCCACGTTGGGCTCCCCGCTCAGCAGGGAGTCTGCTTGTCCCTCTCCCTCTCCTTCTGCCCCTCCACCCCACTCATGCTTGTTCTCTCTGTCTCTCCTCTCTCTCAAATAAATAAATAAAATCTTTAAAAAAAATAAAGCAGAGTTTGCTAAACTTTGGGGATCACAGATAGTTTTGGAACCTGATGATGGCCACGGATATGCATACTCAAAACTTTTCATGAAGAGTCTGGAGTTTCAGGGCATCTGGGTGGCTCAGTCAGTTAAGCGTCCAATTCTTGACTTTGGCTCAGGTCATGATCTCAGGGTGGTGAGATCAAGCCCTGCGTTGGGCTGTGTGCTAGGCGTGGAGCCTGCCTAAGACTCTCCCTTTCCCTCTGCCCCTCCACCCCCTCTTAAAAAAAAAGAAAAAAGAATCAGGGGTTTCAAAAGATCCTCTGAGGTCCACCTGTGTACTTCGTGGGTTAAGAACTGCTGTTTTGAAGTAACAAAAAATACGCAGGCACTCTTCAAAAAACCTGTCAGAGAACTAAAGAACTTTCCAATTAGTTCCACAAAAGAGTAACTGTTATTAGAGAATATTAATGATTCTACTATGCTAACTACATAACATTATACTAACTACATTCATGGAAATAAAAGCCATAAACCACATAATACTGGATAATAACTAATGTTCATTGGTTACTCCCAGGAACTGTGCTCAAAGCTTTGTTTATAGCAGTGGTTCATTAAATTCTGACAACAACCACATTATCCCTGTGTTTTTGGGAAGAAAGCTGAAGCTGAGAGAAGCCAAGAAAGCTGCCAAAAGCCACATGGCTAGAGAGGAGCAGGTCAGAATCTGAACTCAAACAGCTAGACTCTAAACATTGCACTATGCTGTACGGCCAGAGGAAACCTACCTTTTAATTTTCAAAGAAATCCCCCCCACCTCCCCGTCTGAGCTTCAGGCACGGTGACCTTCCCTTAGTTCTTCAAATGCACCAAAATCCTTCATCTCGATGATTTTCTACATGCCCTTCCCACTGCCTGGGACACTCTCACGTCTTTCCCCCCGCCCCACCCCTGCCCCAGCTTAGGTACCCCTCCCCGAATCCACAGAAGACCACTCTCCGGTTACAGCCTCTCCCAGAGCTGAGGGCTCTTCTGTCCTAACACTCCCCACAAAAGCAGTGGCACTGGGTTTTGTGACTGTTTCACGCTTGTCTCCCAGTGGCTCTGTGAGCTCCGTGAAGGCACTGTAACGCGGCCCAGTGTAATACCTGACAAGTAGTAGGTGCTCCATAAAAAGTAGCAAAATGAGGAATGACACTACCAAAAGAAACTTGAATGAAAACAAATATCCAAGCAAATGACTGCTCTGACACAGAACCATAAAGAAGGAACCTTAGAACATGCCTTGATAAATTCCCTCATTTTGTGGACCGTTAAATAGATGCGCCCCCAAAGCCAGCAGCAGAACTAGGCTTCTTAGCACCCAAATGCTCGGCATTCCAGTCCAGTGTTCTTTCAAGATGTGCAGAAAAGTCTACTAAGATGAAGGCTGAAGGAATTGAAGAACACCAAAGCCAAAGGGAAGGGTTATGGTCTCAGAGGCAACTGAAGGAAGGTGAAAGGCTTCTGTTTCCAGCCGAGATGGTAACAGACTCTCATATTTTACACATCTAGAAGACCAGGAAACCATCCAGGAAACAACAGTTTTCAGGCACTAGACCACAGGCTGCACAGACGAGGGCCCTCAGAGAAGGGACACAAACAAGGAGCCCTGAGACGGCCACCTCTGACTGCCCAGAGATCTTCCAGAGTTCCAGAGAAGGAAGCGTGAGGGGGCCAGAGGTTGGAGTTTGCAAAGGAGGGAGTGGCAGAGGCCAGCACAGTGGCCCCCAGAAGCTTCCACCGAGGACTGACCCGCACACACATGAGAGAATACTACCAGGACTGGGGAGGAACCACAAGAGAGGAGCCAGCAGGTCCTTCCCGGCACTCACGTGCATGGAGCAGCAGTCTCTTCTCACCCTGTGACACATAGCATGGCTGTAGTAGTGGCTAAATTATCTAGACTAAAGCCTGCTCTAGACCCGCCTGATGGAGCTTACATCAAGCCTCACCAGAATCCAGCCCAATCCAAAAAAGTTAACTACTAGTGGATTTATACAATTTGGACCGTGAACTCTAACAACTAACACCCCCAAATTCTTAATGTCCAGCATCCAATCAAATATTACCACGCATGAAAAGAAGCCAAATAATATGACCATAATCAGGAAAAATGAATAAACTGAGAAAGCCCCCAAAATGTCAGAGATGGTAGAACAGAAAATGATCTTTAAATAGCAATTAAGGGGCTCCTGAGTGGCTCAGTCGGTTAAGCGTCTGACTCTTGGTTTCGGCTCAGGTCATGATCTCAGGGTGGTGAGATCGAGCCCCACATTGGGCTCCATGCTCAGAATGGAGTCTGCTTGAGATTCTCTCTCTCCCTCTCCCTCTGCCCCTCCCCACCCACACTCGTGCAAGCATGCACACACACACATGTGCGTGCACTCTCTCTAATAAATAAATAAATCTTTAAAAAAAATGCTCCATATATTCCAGATATACATGGAGATGCTGATGAGAGAAATGGAAATATAAGAGACCCAAATGTAAATTCAAGAGATGAAAAACACAATAACTGAATCAAAACATAAACTAAAAGAAGTGAACAGATTAGAGAACTGGAAAAAATCAGAGAACTTGAAGGTACAGCAATAGAAACTATCCAAAATGAAGCACAAAGAGAAAAAAATAAAATTAAAAAAAAAAAAAACAGAACAGACCATCAGTTATTTGGAGACATTATCAAGCACTATAACATATATAGAACTGGAATCCCAGAAGAAAAGAAGAGGGAAAAGAGAGATGGAGAAAACATTAAAAATTTTAGAAGAATAGCTGAAATTTTTAAATTTGACATAAACTATAAGCCTACAGATTCAAGAAACTCAACAAACCCCAAGCAGAATATACATAATGAAATATCACATTGAGGTACAACGTAATCTATTGCTAAAAATCAGTGATCAAGAAAAAAAAAATTTTTTTTTTTAAAGATTTTATTTATTTATTTGAGACAGAATGAGAGAGAGAGAGAGCTCATGAGAGGGGGGAGGGTCAGAGGGAGAAGCAGGCTCCCCGCCAAGCAGGGAGCCCGATGTGGGACTCGATCCCGGGACTCCAGGATCATGACCTGAGCCGAAGGCAGTCGCTTAACCGACTGAGCCACCCAGGCGCCCCAAGAAAAAAAATCTTAAAAAGCAGTCAGAAAAAAAATACACATTACATTTTAAAAAGAGATTAATAATAGACTTCATGTCAAAAATCATTAAGGAAGGAGAAGATGATATCTTCAGAGTGCTGAAAGAAAAAACACTAATCAGAATTTTTTACTTCAAGAAATCTTTCTCAAATTGTAAGGGAAAATACAGACTTTCAAACAAACAAAAGTGGAAAGAATTCACTGCCAACACACATGTTCTATGAAAAATGTGAAAGGAAGTCCCTCAAACAGGAGAAACAGATGGAAATCTGAAGCTACTCAAATAAAAGAAGAGGCTCAGGAATGGTATATGTGTGGGTCAGTATAAACAACAACTTTTTTCTCATTTTATAAAATCTCTTTTAAAAATGCCTGACTACTAGGGTGCCTGGGTGGCTGAGTCAGTTGAGTATCTGACTCTTGATCTCAGGGTCGTGAGATCAAGCCCCAAACCGGGCTCTGCGCTCAGCACGGAGTCTGCTTGAGATTCTTTCCCCCTCTCTCCCCTTCCCCCTCTGCCCCTCCCCCACCACCCCGCTTCAAATAAATAAATAAATAAAATCTTTAAATAGATCCACAAATCTAAGCCCAATGCATTTTTCACAAAGGTGCCAAGGTAATTTAATTCAGCAAACAGAGCTAGAATAACTGAATACACAGGTGAGGGGGAAATGTCCTTTGTCCTTAATTAACTCAAAATAGATAATAGACATAAAAACCATACAATGATAAAACTTCTAGAAGAAAACATAGGAGAAAAATCTTTGTGTTCTTTAATTAGGCAAAGATTTCTTAGAGGGGCTACAAAAAGCATGTGCCACAAAAAGAAATACTCATGAATTCAACTTGAACAAAACAGAACTTTTGCTCTTCAAAAGACACTGGTAGGAAATAGAATACCAATTGGGGTGCCTGGCTGACTCAGTCAGAGCGTGCAGCTCTTGTTCTTGGGATTGTGGGTTCAAGCCCCATGTTGGATGTAGAGATTACTTAAAAATAAAATCTTAAAAAAAAAAAAAAAGGAAATGGACTACCAAGCCACAGACTGAGAGGAAAATATCTGTAAAACATATCTGATTTCCAGAATATAGAAAGAACTCTTAGAGCTCAATCTTTAAAACAGGAAAAAAACTTGAATAGACATGTCATCACAGAAGATACACAAATGACAGCTAAGCATGGGGAAAGATGTTCAACATCATTAGTCATCATTAATAATCATGGAAATGTCAATTAAAACCACAGTGAGATAATACTACCCACCCACTAGGAAGGCTAAGAAAATTTTTTAAACTGACTCTATTAAATGTGTTGGCAAGAGCAACTGGATCTCTCATACGTTGCTGGTAAAAAATGCAACATGGTACAGCTCCTATGGTTTGGCAGTTACTTAAAAAAAATAAATATATACTTACCATCTGAGCAAGCAATCCCACTCCTAGGCGTTTACACAGGAGAAATGAAAACGTGTATGTTTACGCTAAGACTTGTATTTGTGTGTTCAAAGCAGCTTTATTCATAACAGCCAAAAACTGGAAATAACCAAAATATCTATCAACTAAGTGGCTAAACAAATTGTAATCTATCCATACAAAGGAATACTTGTCAATAATAAAAGGGAATGAGCTACTAATATGCAACAACATAGATGCGTCTCAAGAGCATTATATCAACTGAACGAAGCTGGACAGGTAAGATTTCATTCTGCATAATTCTGCCAACATGAAATTCTAGAAAAGACAAAAACATACTAATATACAGCAGATCAGTGGTTGTCTGGGATCAGGGGTGGGGAAAGGTATGATGGCAAATGGTCACGACATGACTTCTGGTAGGTGCAGGAAATGTTTCATTTCCTGGTTGTGGTTGTGTGGTTGTGGTCACACAACAGAATATACTTGTTAAGACTCATTTTAACAAATTGCCCTTCAGTGAATATTATTATATATAAATTATACTTCAGTACAGGTGAAAGAAAGGAAAAAGAAAAAAGGAAGGAAGGAAGGAAAGAAAGGAGGGAGGGAGGAAAGATGAGCAGAAGGCTGGCCATTCTTCTATTCTTCCCAACCCCACCTTACAAAGGCTAGAATGAAACTACCTGGCAAGTTGCTGGCACCACTGTGGTTAAAAGAATTCTTAAGAGTATCTAACTTCCCTTGCTCTGATTCTGTATTTATGAAGTGAGCTTGAGATCTTAATCTCCTTGAGAACTCCAAATCAGATCCAGAGAATGCACAGTACTTATGAGACCACAGGGAGTTGTGTGTGGTCTTCAGGTAAACCTTCAATTCATTTTAAAGGCATGCAGGAATGTATCTTAAAATTGCCAGATTACTCATATTTGTCAGTTTGGTGCTATTTGCCCCCGAATGGTGTTAATAAAGCACTGTCAAGTTCTTACTCTAGACTTTGTCCAGTGGGGAAGTGCTGATCTATCAACCTGAATACCTTAGCCTTCTAGGCAAATATTCATCTCATTCTAGTAAGTAATAAACTGACATTCTGATTTCTATTCTAACATCAGTCCCCTTTTCCCATCCCCATTATTACCACCTTAACCCAAGATAGATTACCATAGGAGCATGGGCTTTGACAACTACATTCAAACCCCAGTTACTGTGATTTCCAACAACATATGGTGGAGTTGAAGAGAAAGGAACCCCTTTCCACCACACACACAAAAAAATAAAAAATACAGAAATTTAGATAAAATAATTAAAAATGCAGGAAGGCAGCAGTAAAGGCAGAAAGGACATCCTCAATGCCAGTAAGGAAAACGGTAATCAAAGTGAGAGCAATTAGCATAAGGTGACACCCTATGATCAACACTTAAGACCTGCATATAGGTCTTAGGCACTAAGATTTCTGAAGCTCACATGGGGATAAATGATGTGGATGAATTTAAATCTAAGCCCCCAAATATTAGACAGTTGAGGAAAGGGGACTACAGTTAGAGTGCAAGTGGCGGGTGGGGTAGTCAATCCTGAGAAATCAAACCACAGGCCTACATGACCTGTGAGGGCTGAGTCAACTTACAAGACCTGCAGAGCCCCACTCCGAGCTCTTGGAAGGATCAGTTTTCAGAGGTATTCCAATTCCAGGCATCCCAGCACAAGCAAACAGGAGCCTTTCACAATCCAATAAGCATGCCACTTCACAAAACTATCCCTGCTGAAGATAAATTCCAAACATACATGGTTACAAACCTTTGAGAGAAAGAACAGACACAACAAATGAGAATTTGCACCCCCAAGACAGAAATATTAGAAAAATCTAAAATAGACTATCAAATAATTATGCATAGAATGAGTAGGATTTAAAATACAGATGTCAAAATGAAAGAAAAAGAAGAATGAAATTGGGAAGAATAGGCACATTTGAAAAAGAACCACGTAGAAATGAAAAATAGAGACAACTTAATTAAAAATTCAGTAGCTGGCTTAAATAGCAGTTTAGACACAGCTCAAGAGAGAGTTAGTGAGCTGGAAGATTGATCTGACAAATCACCCAGAACACTGCACAGAGAAAAAAGGAACTGGAAAATATGGGGACAGCAATTAAAGGACAGGAAGAACAGAATGCTAAGGTCTGAGATAAGTCCAGTGAGAATTCCAGAAAGAGGGATTAATGAAAACAGGAAGAGGCAATATTCAAAGAGATAATGGCTAACAATTTTCCAGAATGGGGAAAAAATGCATATTCAATTTGAAGAAGTACAAACCCTGAATGAGTGATTAATAACAAAACTATCCCTGAGTGCACTGTAGAACACCCACAGCAAAGAAAAGCATCACAAAAAACAAAACACTAACAAACAAACAAAAAAAAAACAGAGAAAGATTACACATTAAATCCCAGATCTCTCACTCAAAAGATGTTAGAGACATAGTATTTATAATCAATAGAAGTGTGGGGTCTTGAGCCAAAATACCTGGTTCTGCAATCCCACACTGCTTCTTACCAGGTATGTGACTCTGGATAGATACCCCACCTCTCTGATTCTCGGTTCCCTCCCCCAAAATGGACACCTGCCTCAGATGATGGCTGCAGTGTAGAATAAGGGACATTAGACAGTCAGATATAGTTATACAGCATCTGAAACACATAGCACTTTGAAAAGATGAGCTGCTATTATTAGTAGTAGTAGTATTAAGTCACTGAGCACATTATATTACTAATACTGCTTATGTTTCTTCAGGGCAACCATAGCCACTACAAACTGTGTGGCGGGGAGGGGTGTCCTGGAAAGAAAATCAACAGAGGGGGAAGCCTCTGTGTTAAACTTGGCCTGAAATCTAGCTTGACCCCTAAACCATGCATGTTTGTGGCAAACTCTACAGCACAGCTAAGGCTAAGAGAATGGAGCTGAGATTTGGGATACTACCTGCCACAGGAGAGACAGTTAACGGTGGGACCTCATTTAAGTGCCTACTGAAACAAGGGGCACCTGGGTGGCTCAGTCGGTTAAGTGTCTGCCTTTGGCTCAGGTCACGGTCCTGGGGTCCTGGGATGGAGCCTCACGTTGGGCTCCCTGCTGAGCTGGGAGTCTGCTTCTCCCTCTCCCTCTACCCCTCCCCCCCCCACTTGTTCTCTCTCTCTCTCTCTCAAGTAAATTAAATCTTTAAAAAAAAAAGTACCTACTGAAACAAAACAAAGAAACCAACACTCTTTGGAGGCATGTAACAGAATCCAGAGATTGTATAGTGCGTTAATAGTCACAATATCCAGATTATAATCCAACATTACTCAATAAACAAAGAAACAGAAAAATATGAACTAGTTAGGAGACAAAAATCACAGAATGACTCCAAAGGTACCCAAATGCTGGAAACACAGACAAGGATGTTAAAGCAAGTATTATAAAGCGCTCACGGACCTGAAGGAAGCACGCCTGCAAAGACTGCAAAGATAAGGAATCTCAACAAAGACGTGCTAACTACTAAAACACACTGAACAAAAACTGAAGTTGAAACAATATCTGCGACTTAGAAATTCGAGGAGCGGACTTAACTGAATGATCAAATAATGGCAAATTCCCCAAATTTGGTGACAGAAATAAGCGTACGGAATCAAGGATCTTAACAAACCCCAAGAAGATATGCACGCAGAAAACCACACTAGACACATCCAAGTCAAACTGCCCATAACCTTGAACACAGCAGAGGAAAGCAACCACGGCGCGCAAAGGATTCGAACGCCCTATACCGCCACACGGGGAGCAGCCAGGCAGAAGACCATGAGGCCACACCTGGGAAGGACCGGAGGGAAACTGTCAATTCAGGACGTGATACCCAGTAAGACCCTTGGGAACGATGATGAAAAAGACACTGCCGGATCACAACAAAGGGCAGCAAAGAATTTATTTGTCACACACCCTTTTAAGCAGAGCCAGCCAACACAGACTATGAGAAATGGTAGGAGAAGTGCTCTGCAGGCTGAGGAGAAAGGATCCCATTTGGAAACCGGATCTTCAAAAGGAATCAAGAACATTGGAAATGGTAAATATGTCGGTAATTTTTAAAAAAACTGTATTTCCTCTTAATTTCTTCAAAAATATGTCCGATAGTCTGGTGCGATGCAAAGCAAAAATAATTTTGTACTGTGGAATTTATAACATATGCAGATAAACCACATAATAAAAACGATAACATAAAGTAGGAGGGTAATAAATGGAACTCTACAGTGGTCAGGTTTCACCATTTTACATAAAGTGCTGCATTATTAACTCTAAGTAGATGGTTTCTGTCTCCACAGCTAGACGTGGGGACCCTTTAAAACCCCGGGACCGTGTCATATAATGCCTGGCACACAGCAGACACTTAATAAATATTGGCTTCTGTAGAAGTCAGTCTCCCGAGACTTTGATTACCAGGATTCAATTCAGGAGTCCAGCAGCCCCGGAGAAAGCGGAGAAAATCTAGTTTCCACAACGACAAACGTGAGACACAGCAGCAAGCCACCCCCACAACCTGAGTTAAAAAGCAACCGGGACGTTAATTTGTTTCTGCTTGCAAAAGTGAGAGATCTGAGTTTCAAAAAGGAAGAAAGCAGGTCAAAAACTACCCTACAATTGGTGAAGGAAGAAAGGAAGGAAGGAAGGAAGGAAGGAAGGAAGGAAGGAAGGAAGGAAGGAAAGAATTGGAGCATTCAATATAAAATGCATGAGTTAATCAAAAATACCCAATCATCCCAAATTTGGGGGAGTCACAGTAAATATGTGAGGAAGGGCAGAGGGAGTAAGGATGTGTAAAGCACATCTGAAACAGTAAGAGATCTGAGTTGCAGGGATCTCTGTTTTGTTTCATTTTAAGAACTGGAGCTACAGATTTCGTCTCATACAGAACAAAGACCCACGTTATGTAAATGCGGCTGGTCGGGGCGTTCTGCATGAATATGTTGCTGGTGGCCACCCAGAGCCAGAGAACCAGCCTCCGCAGCGCCCCAGGTTGGTCCCACACTCTCTGACTGCAGCTCTGACCCCGGCCAGGCGGCCACCTAGCCTCAGAGTATGGACAGCTTGGGACATCATGTCCCCCGATGTGGAACAGGAAGGTACACTAAGTATCCCTCTATCACAAGGCAGGCAAGTTCTTCCCACCCGATTTTCTAATGACATCAAAAAAGTTGCCTTTTGGTGCTAGTATGTCTTGAACGCTTCCCTAAAACTGGCTAATCCTCCTTTTTAATACAGCGCAGGCCTCACGCTCTGAATCTTGGGCAGGCAGCTGTGTCTATCTAGAATTTAAGGTTATTTTATTTTTTATCGTATGATATTTTGGTTAAGTTTCATGTTGAGCAATTGATAAAAGTTTTCCAATTTTGTTCAAAAAGAAGTTATTGATACAAAGAAAAATATAGATGGTATATAGATAAAGCAAAAATAGGAAAAGCAGTTCAGAAATGACTGACTTCTGAAAAATAATGGATTAGTGTAATCCAAGGAAAATATTCCCACTAATAACATCACATTCGTGTGCAAATAATAATGCCTTTTATTTCAAGTACTGAAAAATCCTTTTTTTTTTTGGTAGAGGTAAACATCTTCCCTTGTGTGGATCAACATCCTGGCCCCTTTCAAAATTAGAAGATCCTACTTGAGTCTAAATTAATGAGATTATCATTGAGATTATTACTATTTACCTATAAACGATATGTTAGATTTTTTAAAACTATTTCATGAAAGCACCAGAGTTTATTAGTCTTCCAAGTCTGCCATTGCCACATTTCCCACTTGAGAACCACTGTAAAAGAGGAAGATTCTCAGGTGGTGTTACCTGAACAGCCTGTGGTGAGTGCTTGGTCCCAGGAGGGGAGGGGTCTGGGGTTCTTTCCAGGAAAGTTCTGGCCCACCTTTGCCTCTCTGAGCTCTCCCTCTACACCTTCTCCCCCTCACTGCCCCCTCCTCCAGCCACATGGCTCCTTGCTACTTCCCAAACACTCCAGTCCCTTCCCTGGTTAAGGGCCTTTGTACTGCAGGGTGGTTCCCTCTGCCTGGAACTCTCCTCCCCAAGATGCCCTCTCTGATAACCTCCTTCTCTTTATTTTTTTTAAAGATTTTATTTATTTATTCATCAGAGAAAGAGAGAGAGCACAAGCAGGGGGGAGCAGCAGAGGGAGAAGCAGGCTCCCCACTGAGCAAGGAGCCTGATGCGAGACTCAATCCCAGGACCCTGGGATCATGACCCAAGCTGAAGGCAGACGCTTAATCAACTGAGACACCCAGGCATCCCCTCCTTCTCCTCTTTAAAATCTGCTCATTCACTGTTGTGAGTTCCTCCCTGACCACTTTATTTTGAAACTGCAAGCCTCCCACCTATTCCCCACCTTACCATGATCTACTTTTCTATTTTTCCAGAGAAATTATCACCTTATAACACACAAAGTATTTACTTCTTTTTTTTTTTTTTAAAGATTTTATTTATTTATTTGACAGACGGAGACACAGCGAGAGAGGGAACACAAGCAGGGGGAGAGGGAGAAGCAGGCCTCCAGAGGAGGAGGGAGCCCGATGCGGGGCTCGATCCCAGGACCCTGGGATCATGACCTGAGCCGAAGGCAGACGCTTAACGACTGAGCCACCCAGGCGCCCCACAAAGTATTTACTTCTTATGTTTACTGTTTATCAGCTGGTTCACTCCCCCACCCAAGCCCCCCCCAATCTCTGACTCATTGATATGCCTGGCACACAGTAGGCACACAATTAAAGTTGCTGAACGAATAAACGAATGAATGAATGAATGGTAAAGATCTGCCAAGCTAGCTTGCTATGCCTGACAGTGGCAGCCGCACATAGAATGACTCCTGCTTTGATAAAGAATTTTCTAGAATTTACATTTCTAGCCACTGCTAAGAGGGCATATCGTCTGGTGAACTGTTCACAGGAACAAGAGCTGAGGTCTACATGGTGATATCATGAGCAGTCGATTATTCTCAGACCCAACAAGTCCAGGTCACCCACAAAGATCAGGAATCTCAAGCGTTCAAGTTAGAAATGAAATATGAAGTAGCAGATAAATAATTCCTTGTTCAATTTTTTTCTCTGTGTTTTCTTATATTTATAAAAAAAAAGTTGCCCACTCCATTCATGAACGCTTAATATACTGCAGAAAAGCAAAGCCCTCTCAAGAAAATAGCTTCTAATAATAACTTCAAGCCTTCTTGGCTCAATTTAAAATCTAAAAACTAAGACTGACCCTGCCTGCCTTCATCTGCCATCTCTGCCATGACGGACTTCTGAGCCGTGGCCACTCTCCGGGTTTCTGCCACACATCAGGTTCACTGGCAAGTTTACACAGGACATTACTAACCCTTTACCAAAAACGAGTGAGAATTTAAAGCTAACAAAGACCAGTAGGGGAAGGGCTTGGAATGACTGCTAGTTTGCTACATCTGGGTGGGCGGCCTCTCCCATCATCTTATGCTCAGCACCCTGTCCCCATGCTGCACCCCCACGTGCCACCACGCCTCCCTGAACTGTATGGCCAATGTCCCCGGGACTCTGCTGCATCCCAGTCAGTGGCTGTGGCTACTACCTGCCCTCCGGAGGGACGGGCCAAGTTTAATAACCCAGCTAATTAGCTAAAAGATATGCATCGTACCTCCACCATCCAACCAAAACCAGAGTGGTTCTACAGCTGCAGCCCTGAGCCCACACAAACCAAGATGAGACTGGCTCCTCTTGATGAGGTCCTGATCAGTTAGCAAAAAATCACATAACCTAGAATCCTTTAACCTGATGCTAGGTAACTAAGTAAAAATTTTAAAAAATAAAAATAAAACCCTATTCTTGATTTAAAGTTCCACCAGAAAAACGTATTTCTGGAACCTACAACTCTGAGAAAAAAAAGGATTTATCCTCTTTTATGCTAACTCAAGGGTCATCTACTAAAAATAATGAACAGTGCCAGTATATTCATCATTTAAAACAGTCTAGGGCATGAGATAAATGAGATGAGGATGCTCTAGCGGAAACACAATGGATCCTCGAGCACTCGCCTATGTGTCAATGCTTTTCAAAAGACACCAATCTGTCTTAAAACAGGCTAAGCACAAATTAATGTTTTAAGTATAATTGTTAGGTGAATGTGCTTTACAGTTTCAAAGTACAGTACATACAATCTAAGAAAACAAAGAAAAGAAATGATGCAGGCCATTTTGCATTAAGAAAAACATCAATGATCTAGTACCAAAACAGAAAGCATGTTAACAGCAAACCCACCTCAAACATATTTTCCTCCCATTGCGGTTAACTTCAAGTGACAAGAGTAAACCATAATTCAATATTCGACAGAGTATTGGGGATTCAGAGACGAGAAAGACACCACGGTCCCAGACTCCAAAAGCTCCCCAGGGAACAAAGATCGTCACACACAAAACAACCCACAATACTCAGGTGGCAAGAGCCCTAGGATAAGGTATAAACAAACCTATAAACAAATCGGGAAGAAACCAGCTCTGCCTGGAAGAGGGAGGGGAGACAGGAGATGCTTCCCTACAACAGTGATATTTGAGCTGGGCCTTGAACAGCAGGTAGGAATTCACCACAAGGGAAGAGAGGAAGAATCTGGGAAAGGGAAAAAGAACATTCCAGATGAGGGGAAGAGCACAGCAGAGGAACGTACACTGAGCACTGCCTTTGAGCAGTTCAGGGAAGTCAGAGATTTCACACAACGCCACCAACCCCCGACTGAAGAGCCACACTACAACTGGTTTTAAGTGGAAAGGTGAGAAAAAATAAACACAATAAAACATACCCAATGAGCTACCTTTATGGGCCCAGACATGAACAGAGATAGTGACGGAGGCAGATGTTATAGCATGTCTATCCCAGCAAGCATTTTCATTAAGAATCCGTTCTCCAGGCATACCCAGTAGTTACGATTCCCCATTCAACATGTCATCCTGTCACTATAAGTCTATGTGAGATATGCCACCCTGGGCCAGCCCACTTATCCATACAATCCAATATTCTGTCTCTGACACAGCACTAGGGGACATTGGTGGGGAGAACATGATAGATGTGGCCTGCTCTACGTCCATCTCAAAACATTAGAATATTATTGGCTGGTGGTGACCAAGAAGTTTAGCCTATTTGCAAAATTTGTACTTTAAAAAAACCCAGAAGAATGTAGCAATATAGAACTTAACATAATTGGTAATTTTATAGAGTTGCTCATTAGCCATTCTTCAATGAACAATTACTAAGTCTTTGTGAGGCCTTAAATGATTTTGCGGGGGAACTAGAGTAACCCATCCATTAATGTGTTATTTCAAGTGGTTTCATTCTTCTTGCTAACAGGCTTTTAAGTATGAATGCAGATTCCTACACTGGGATTATTTCTAATAGCTAGACTAGACAAGCCTGGCCAATCTAAATGATAAAGAACGCTCTTGATTCTTCACTGGCTTTTGGGGGGAATCTGACCCCCGCACACTGCAGGTCCTTGTTGACTTAACTAAATTTCAACAGCAAGTTGCACAAGCAAACTTTCTCTATATAAATGCCATTCTCTAACAAGACCCATGCTGATTTACTAGCTCTTGTATGAGCAGATCCATCCAATGCATAATGTTTTATATTGCAAATCTTTGAGGGCTACTGATGGTTATTACCAGCACTACGCAATGGGCTGGCTGAAAAGACCAACTTAATTCATGAGCAGCCGTCCTTTCTATACCATGCATACATGGAAATTCCTCTTTGATTTGTGGCTTTAATCACGCTTCCAAAACCTGTCATTATTTATGACTCTGACTTTTACACTGACGGTCAATGGGAAACATTTACTCGAGTTACCTGATAGGAAAGAACTCTGCAGCTCAAAGCAGTTCGTGTGCTCCATTTTGATATTACACATCTCAATTTTCCTGCCGACTCACCAGGTTGGGGACAGAGCTGGAGTAGGTGGGCGCGAGAGTGCTAGAGTCTACATAGTATTAATGAGCGGAGAGATGATACTGAAATATGCAGTGACTTCGCTAGTCAGACTTAAGGCAGATTTGAAAAGGAAAAAAGGTTGTAAAAGAAAACCAACAACCTTTGGGGTGAGTGTATGTGCACGTGGGTCTCCATTTTCCTACTGTTCAAAATATCTGAAACCATCAAGTAACACTAACCAACATAAAGTCTCTTCTTTACTGACCACCTTGGCCAAACTGCTAAGAAGGGTGCCCTCCTCCTTTTTTTTTAATGATTTTATTTATTTATTTATTGGAGAGAAAGAGGGAGAGAGAGAGTGCACACGTGCGGGAACAGGGGAGGAGCAGAGGGAGAGGGAGAGAATCTCAAGCCAACTCTGAGCTGAGTGCAGAGCCTGACGCAGGACTCAAACTCACAACCCTGCCATCATGACCTGAGCCAAAACCAAGAGTCAGAAGCTTAATCAACTGCACCTCCCAGGTTCCCCTGCCCTCCTACTTCTGGAAAGAAGCAAACTCTTCCATGGATGCACCAAGCTCCATCCCGGTCTCATACAATCCAACCCCCATTGTCTTCTACCCTCTCTTTCTGCTGTCTTCTTTCCCTTTAGGGGGCGCCTGGCTGGCTCAGTCAGTAGAGCATGCGACTCTTGATCTTGGGGTCGTGAGCTCCAGCCCCAGGCTGGGTGTAGGGATTACTTAAAATTAATTAATTAATTAAAAGCTTTTAAAAATGAAGTCAGTATGTCATCTTTCCCTTTTCACTGACTCCCTCCCCTCAGTCCATGGTTATGCTTTCCTCTATACCTTGATTTTAAAAATCAGTACGTTTTAGAAAATCAAAGTGTAACACTACTGAGAAAAGTGTATAGATAACAACTGTCCCACCTGACAGATTTTCACAAACTGAACACACTGTTGTAACCAGCACTCGGCTCAACAAAGAAAATTTTACCAGCATCTCCAAAAGCCCCTCATGCTCCCTTCTGCTCACTATCCTACCCCAAGGGTGACCACTCTCCTGCCTTCAAACAGCCTGGATGACATTAGCTTTGCTTGTTCTTCTACTTCGTATAAATAGAATCACCCAATATGTACCCTTTTGTGTCTGGCTTCTTTCACTCATCATTATGTGAATTCATCCACATTATTGGGTGGACTTGTAGATCATTCACTATTACAGCTGCATAGTTTTCCACTGTGTGAATGGAACCACAATTCATAATCCATTGTATTCATGATGGACATGTGGGTAGGTTCCAGTTTTCAACTATGAAGAATAGTGCTATTATTTGATGGGTGAAACAGATAAAGGGGATTAAGAATACAATTATCGTGGTGAGCAGTGAATAATATATAATATTGCTGAATCGTTATATTGTACAACTAAAACTAATATAACACTATATAACATACTTCAATAAAAAATTTAAAAATAAAAAGCAAAAATAATAAATATATATATAACATGGGGGGACAAAAAAGATTAGCTACAGAATTACCAAGAGAATTTATCCAGAGAGCATAACACAATGTCAGGTAATAGTGCATAGTCAATAAATAATTATTACTTGATTTTTTCCCATAACTACTCAATATATCTAAAGTTTTAATCTATGGATGGAGATAACAAGGCTCTGAGACCACAAAAGGTGCTTAAAGATTAAAAACAAACAAACAAAAGAACAGTGCTATAATGACCATGTCCTTTTGAGAATAATACATTCACATCTTGTTGGGCATATAACCAGGAGGAGAATTCAAATCTTTTTTTTTTTTTTTAAGTTTCCAGAGTAAATATAATAATGCAAATGTGTTCTGGGCTCTTCTATGCAAGAAAAGCAATTGACCTCAGTCCTTCCAGCTGCTTCTCCTTGAAAGGGTCTGTTTTCCCCTGCTAGGCTGTGGGCTCGAAAGAACAGTGACCATTCCCAAAAGTATCCAATTACCAGCCAGTGGCTGGAATACAGGAAGTACCTAATAAATAACCACTGAGCTGGGGACTACAGGTGACACTCAGTCCACGTAGCTCCTAATGCCTTCCCAGCTAATTCTGCTCTGGCTTCTGCTCCTTGGCTGCGTTGGAAAAGCTCTAAGTTCACCGAAGACCTTCTAACTACCAAAGCCTGTGGCCTGTCTTCAGGACTCCTCTTCCCCGATGCTTCCGTGGCAAGTGGCATGAACAATCAGCCCAAGCGAAAACTGGCTTCGAGGGTCCCCTGGCTTCTTACCTCTGGGATGTTTGTTCTCCAGGGCTCACTATTAGAAGCTTTTGCTGCCAGGGGCTCCACCCTTGACCTTCTTCTCCTCCAACACCCACCATGCTGCTCTTATCCATTCCCCTGGCTTCAGCTTCCATCTACCACTAATGACCCTCTTCAGTCCTAACTCTGCTCCAGAACCCTACAAGGGAGGGGGCTTTTCAGTGGCCTCCTGGACTATGCGCCCAGGACCTCCTAAACACACCTCAAAAGTAACTGTCTCAGATGGAAAACATGACCTCCACCCTGGCATACTGCCTGGTGTATTTATTCAATGTGCACCTCTGCTTGTCTGTTATGTGCCACTCAGCATGCTAGACCCTAGTGATCCAAGATGGGGAAGACTGGGTCTGATGGACCAGAGCAGGCATCCGGCCACGCCTGGCTTAAATACTGCCACAGGGTTCAGGGAGGATGGGGAGAGGAACCAGCCTAGCCTGGGTGGTGGGAAGCAGAAGTGCTGCCACAAGGTCGGTCTCTGAGTTGACTCTTCCCTGTTGGAACTATCTATAGACCCCACTCGCTGCTCTGACATCCACCTCCTCCATCGAGACCCCACTGCCCTTGCCTGGGTCCCTGGAACACAACACTTTTTCCATCCCTGGCTTGCTTCTCCACAGTCTGCCCTTTACAGTGTAACTCAGCTCTGGGCACTCCCCTGACTAGAACGCTCCAGGGGCACCCCACGGGCTGCTTGAACAAAAGGCAAACCCCTTATCCTATGAGGGGCTGAAGGCCACACATGGTAGGCCCCCCTCCCCCACTGCTCTACCTCCCGTGTCCAGTGCTCACTGTGCAGCAGATGCACGAGTCCTGGACAACATGAGCCAGTCCAGCCTCAGAGCCTGTGCCTCGTCTGCTATGTCCGGATGCTCCCTCCAGCTCCACGGAGGAACACCTCCATCTTCTTATTCAAACCTTAGAGCGCTTCTCAGAGCTCCAGATAAGCCTCCTCTGGCCACTCAAGGTAAAGGAGCAACTCCATCCCTCCAGCAGCCCTGCCTGGCACTTCAGACCACACTCACCTGTCATGCGTCCTGCACCACACCCACCACTCCTGAACTTAGCTCACTCATTTCTGTTGGCTTTTTAATGGCTGGCTCTGTCACTGGACTGAAGCTCCAAGAGAGTAGGAATCAGATTTGTTTCATTCACCTCTGTGTCCCTAAGGCCCAGTGTAGTGCCTGGGACTTAATAGGTCCTGAGTAATTATTAGTCATGTCCATGAACGAATGAATGAACGAATGGCAAGTCCGCCAAAGCATGGCGGTTAAGTACAAATTCTGTAGCCAGACTCCCTGGTTTGAATTCCACCTCTGCCACATGCTAGCTGCGCTGTTTGTGGCAAGTTACTTAGTCTTTTTGTACCCCTGGGAGCCTTGCCTGGCAACAAAATAAAGTCAAAAATACCCGCTTCATAGGGTGTTTATAGTTAAATACTAGAAGCACTCACAGCAGACCTTGGCACAGTATCAGTCCTAACTAAATGGCAGTTCTTGTACCACTGCCTGGGTTGCCTTCCTAAATCATAAGTCCCAGCAACACATCTAGGGACTCCCTACCACCTCTCAGGGTAAGTCTAAACCCCATGACTGGGAAGGCAGATTCTTGTTCTTCATGGGTAGGCCCCCAACCCACCTCCGCAGTCTCTCCCACTCCTCGGCCCTGTATACCCCTGGTTCCCAAGTCCCCAACCTTTTCACCACATGTCTACCTCTGCACACACGGGCCCTCTGCCCAGAATGCCCCTCACCTTCCTCGGCCTGACCCAACTCAAATGGCACCTCCCTTCCTAGCCCTGGCAGACACGTGGCTCTGTCTTGCCACTCTGCCTGCCTGAGCCCTCGAGCGGGCTGCCTTCTGCACCACCACTAGCATGCACCTCCCCACCAGGCAAGAGTGTCCCTGAGGTGGGGGCGCCTGGGTGGCTCAGTCATTAAGCTTCTGCCTTCAGCTCAGGTCATGATCCCAGGGTCCTGGGATTGAGCCCTGCATCGGGCTCCCTGCTTGGCGGGAAGCCTGCTTCTCCCTCTCTCACTTCCCCTGCTTGTGTTCCTGCTGTTGCTATCTCTCTCTGTCAAATAAATAAATAAAATCTTTAAGAAAAAAAAAAAAAGAGTGTCCCTGAGGTGGAGCCCAGGGCTTCTTCAGCCCCCCATCCTCGGCACCTCCCGCAGGCTGGCACCTGGAAGGATATCACTGGATGAATGACTTTCCAAACATGGACAGCAACCACTTGCCCTCATCTTACTTTTTTCCCCATCAGGGCTCAAATTAAGTGTTTTGAGGGCCAAAACCACTTTCTTTTATTACCTAGGTTTTGTTCCAAATATTCTGTTTAAAAGACCTTACTTTGAGGTCCCCACCTGGGGGGCTCAGTCAGTTAAGCGTCTGCCCTCAGCTCAGGTCATGATGTCAGGGGTCCTGGGATTGAGCCCCGCATCCAGTTCCCTGCTCAGTGCGGAGTCTGCTTCTCCCTCTCCCTCTGCCCCCCCAATCCCGCTCGTGCTCTCTCTCTCAAATAAATAAAATCTTTAAAAAATAAATAGATAGATAGATAAGTAGATATCTTAATTTGCCGGGGTGCCTGGATGGCTCAGTCAGTAGAGCAGGCAAATCAATCTCAGGGTCATGAGTTCAAGCCCCACATTGGGCGTGGAGCCTACCTAAAATAACTAATTAATTAGTTAATTTAAAAATAAGAATAAGAAAGATCTTAATTTGTGATGTAGAAAGCCATTTAAAACTCTCTTTTTTAAAAAGAGAAAATTTCAGGGAATCTCTGATGTTCATCTGTTTGTCTCACAGGAAATGGAAAATCGAGAGCAACAAAAGTAAAATGCATTATAATCAGAGAGGGGAAGCAAAGTTGATTCTACATCCACCACTCTGACTCTTTTGTTCCGTGCTACCTCATCCTGCTGGGATGACAGAGGTACATGTTTTTATCCCCAACATACCAACAGGAAAAATGAGATGCGAACTTTGAGCAATATGTCAAGGATTACTTAACAAAACAGAGGTTGTGCTAGCAAAAAGCTCAGCTCTTCAAACTGAACCTGGTGGGAAAGACAGCCTATAAAGTTGGCTCAGGTAACAGACAAACTTAGAGGCTCTGATAGAATGAAGTCAAGTTTGATTTAGAACAGGGTTGGCTAACTATGGCCCGTGGACCAAATCCAGCCCACTGCCTGTGTTTGTAAATAAAGTTTTATTAGAAAACAGCCATACCCATTCATTTATGTAGGTCTGTGGGTGCTTCCAGGCTACCACAGCAGACATGACTGGCTGCATCAGACCTTCTCGCCCACAAAGCCTAAAATATTTACTATCTGATCCTTTACAGGGAAAAAATGTGCCTATCTCTGATTTAGAGAATAGTGTGATATCTGGATTTTTTTTTTCCATTTCCCAAGTATTAGCATACTCAAGTTCCTATTCCTATTCAAGCTAGTTCACTTAACTGGGCGGGGGGGGGGGGGGGTTGTTGTGGCTGTTGTTGTTAATTGACAATCTTTGATTCAAGTTTATCTTATGTTCAGAGAAAAAGTTCAATGGTTTGGTTTTGGGCTCAAATTAATATAGCTTCTCCACTTTCAGGGCACACAGCCTGGCTGTGGTCCTTGAACAGAACATTTTTACAAACCTGGAACAAAGCAGGCAGGTGAAATGGAATGCTTTTTGCTCTGGAGGATGTCTTTTATTCCAGCTTAACCATACCCTGCTCCTTCCAGCACTAAGGTCCAAAGAGTCTGTCTGTATTCCTCTGCCCTAGCTAATCCTATTTTCTATGAAAGTTCAGATATCATTGGTTGGCACCTAGGCTTTCTCATCAATAGAAGTATGCCCTCTTCCGACTTCTTTCATAGATACCTCTTAAAAACCAAACATTTGAAAACACATTGTTCCCTAAATGCTAATATATTCTACCAGTCTGTCTTCGGAAGCTAAGTGCACCCTACAGTAATGTCACAGGGACTTTAGAACTGGGATTCAGCTCTCCAAATCTTTGTACAGATGTTGGATCACATATGAAACTTTTACCTCATTTTTCAAAAATCTGTATTATGGAAATTTTCAAGCACATGCAAAAATAGAGAGAACAGTATAATAAATCCCCATGTCCCCAGCAGCTAGCCTCAACAAGTATCAATATTCTGCCCTTTTTTCCCCATTTATCCTTCTTCCCAACTTTATGCTTGTTTATTGTTTGTTGCAGTATCTGAAAGCAGACCTCATATGTCAAATCATTTCACCCATAAATGCTTGTTTGTTCCTGCAGATAAGCCCATTCTCCTTTGAACAAAACTGTGTTACCACTATCACATCTGACAAAGTTCATAATAATTCTTAACATTTAACTTAACATCTACTACCCAGTCCAAGTTCAATTTCCCCCACTGTTTCCACAATGTCTTGTTAAAGCTGCCTTGTTCAACTAAGAGCCCAAGTATAACCACATAGTATTTGGTCATCACTCTCTAGGTGTCTTTTCATCCACAATAGATCACCCTCATTTTTGTTTTCAACTACCACCAGCATATGCTTAGATGCTAATTGGCCAAGCAAACCTTACCAAGGGTAGTACCTCTTCAGGCTGCACATGCTATAAGCAAATTCATAGACCCCGTAGGCACAAACTCACACGGCTCCACTTTCCAGTGCGATCCACCATGGGGACCAATATGCCAGGCCACCCCACACACTTTCTGCTCTCAAGAGAAGGAATTTAGCAAGCTAATTCTCTAAAATTAAATCTTTTCTGTGCTGCAATGGCCTGAAGACTCGGAATGATTTTAAAAAAACAAGGCATCCATTCATTAAGGCTTTTTTTTTAAGTTAGCCAAATTTAATCAAGAATCACAAAGTAAATCAGACTAGCCTTGTAATCCATTATTGTTACGAGTAACAACATTAATTAAACACCTAGCTCAAACAGGACATTCGGTTATAAAAAGGATGACCTGTCCCTGCCCAAAGCGACTTACAGCCTAAATGAAGCAGTTACCACATCACTTACACAAAACACCCAAGGAAGACGACAGACCTAAAATCACCCAAATTGACATCTATGCCCCTACCTTTAGGTTAAGAGTATTTGTGAGGCTGATCTGGGTGGCAGAATAAAAAGAACAAGAGTCAAAAGGAACAGAGTGTGACTGCTAGTTCTATCATTTACGAGCTGTGCCACACTAGGTAAGTTACTTAACCTCTCTGATTCTCAGTTTTATCATTTGTAAAATAGGAATAATCTCACCTACCTCACAGAGTAGCAGCCATAAACACCGAATCAGAAAATCTTACATGAAAGCCCAGCACTAGTAATGACGACGAAAATAATAATAAATTCATTGACTATAAAACTCATTATGCCAGGCACTAAGCTAAAATGTTATATGGGTACTATCTCATCTAATCCTATCAGTTCTATGAGGCATCTCTTATTCCTATATAATTTTCCAGATGAAGAAATTGAACAGAATGAGTGAGGGATCGATCTACTTGTCTAATATGACACAGCTAAAGGTAGGAAAGTGGGTCACAGGACCTCAGCGTTCTTGCTGTCAATCATGGCATAATAATGCCTCCCAAATGCCACCACAGTAAGGTGTAAAGGTGGGACCAGGGAGTTTGGGGGTGGGGTGGGGAACAGGCCTTCCTACTATGGCTATTAAATCAATTATATTGTAAAGTCATTATTTGTATTATATCATAAAGTACAGCACCTCGTAGCTCCCCACCCCTGCTCAAACAGGAAGCCCCTCGAGACTCCCAAAGATGCAATCCTAAGGCATGGGTATATTCAGAGCCATAATGGTGGTCTCCTTCCTTGTTGGGGCAAGTCTTCAGCCATCTGCTACAGATCATTTAAGGCCTTCTCTATTATGAGTCTCAAACACCCAATACTTGTTCAGACAAGGCCAAAGTAAAATCAATTATTTTTTCCTATATAATCT
This sequence comes from Mirounga leonina, assembly GCF_011800145.1. Lineage (NCBI taxonomy): Eukaryota > Metazoa > Chordata > Mammalia > Carnivora > Phocidae > Mirounga > Mirounga leonina. Next base: position 8,048,864 of record NW_023270490.1, read on the forward strand.
CTTACTTTCTTTTTGTACATATATACAAAAAAAGACTGAAGAAAGCTAGCCACCAGGAAAGAAGTCCAACTGCCACCATGGTTTGAGAAGCCCAACCAAGCCAAGTGGAAAACGTATCTGGACAAGAACTGAGGTCCTGCAACAGTCCCGTCAGATCTCCCGTGTGTGAAGCCACCTTGGACCTTCTCATCTTCCCAGAGCTCAACTGCAAACACATGAAGCTTCTATATCACCCAGGCAACCCACAGAATTGTTAGCAATAATAAAATGCTGTTGGCTTTGGGGCGCCTCGGTGGCTCGGTTGGTTAAGGGGCTGACTCTTGATTTTGGCTCAGGTCATGATCTCAGGGTCATGAGATCGAGCCCTGCCTCGGGCTCTGTGCTCTGTGCCAGTCTGCTTGAAATTCTCTCTCTCCCGTTGCCCCTCCTCCCACTCATGCGTGCTCTCTCTCTCTAAATAAATGAATAAAATCTTTTAAAAATAATAAATAATAATAATAAAATGCTGTTCGTTTAAGCCACTAAGTTTTGGGGTGATCTGTTAGATAACTAAAACAGCCAGCAATCAGCTTTTCCAGCCAGGCCAAATATCAAATCTATGAATAAAAGGGGCCTTAATAAAAGTTCACTGATGTTTACCAATAGAAATGTTACATTCCTTCCATTCAAGGATGGCTACTGGCTGAACCACTTATCTCTGTAAACCCAGGGTCTATACTGTACCTGTCTCAACAGTGTTAAATAAACATGAATAATGATCACATTGATAATAATAATGGCAGCTAATGTTTACTGAGTGTTTACATACACGGCTTCACGCTAAACCTTTTATTCATTTAACTTTCACGAAAGCGTTTGAGGTGGAACACTATTATGCCCATTTTACAGATGAGGCCACTGAGGCTCAGAGTGGTACAGTGACTAGTCCAAGATCACAGAGCCAGTAAAGAGCCACACAGGACCTCTTTCACCTTCTGGCCACCTGACTCCAGAACCAGTGCTCCTACCCACTGGCTTTATTACCCCTTCAAGCGCCATCCTACTTTAATAATGTTGCTTCCTTCTCAAAGAGAGGTCTATAAAGAGTTTAAAACTGTGCCTGACCTGCAGTAAGTTTTCAATAAACATCAACTCTTAGGATGAGGAACCCGCAGACGGGGAAGGGAAGAGGACAGCAAGCCCTGATTAACGTTAGCTGTCTTGATGGTCGTACAGGCGTCCTTCACCAGTAAGCACCCCAGGGTTTGGTAATTTTCTGTGTACAGTCTGCTCTCCCCCTGGACTGTGAACCCCCTCGAGAGCTGTCCCTGTTTCTGATTCATCTTTGTAGCTCTAGGGCGCTGCATGCTGCACGTGGCCTGGCCCAGAACAAGTAGGTGCTCAAGAAACATCTGTTGAATGGAAAGGAAATGCTTCATTCACCACAAATGCGAACTTGCACTTACAGGATGACACCTCGCCCAGCCAGCAGTCCTTAAAGTGGCCCCAAAGAAAAGGAGAGGGCAGGAAGGGACAAGTGAAGGAGAACCAGCCTAGGAATGCCCGCCCCCAAGGGCTCCTTGGGGAAGAGATGGGGCTGGGCTTGTGGCCCGAACACGGGAGGGGTCCACACGGAGGGCCGGACCTCCCAAACTCCGAAAACTCCCCTCACTCTGGAAAGTCCCAGGGAAAGAGTGGGGACCCCAGGTGGAAGCCTCCCCAACCCCGAGGTGGCCTCGCCTCCCCCCGCCCTGAGTCACCAGGACTCGGGACGCGCCCTCCCACCCCTTCCCGGCCGCCGCGGGAGCAGGAGGAGGAAGAGAAAGAAAGTGACCGGAAGTCAGGAGTTTCCTAACAACGACCGAAGTCCTCCCCCAGGAGGGGAGGGCTCCCCATCCTTGGCCCGCCCCGCCCCGTGAGGAGGGACCGCCGCCAGTGCATCCAAGCGGTTGGGGGTCCCGCTCTTCCGTCCCGCAAGGAGGGCCTGGCCTGTGGCTCCCCGCTGGCGCTCCGTACACCCAGAATTCTGTGAGAGGCTCCCAGGGAGGGGCGGGGGCGCCCAACTGTTACTTACAATCGTCTAAGTCATCATGCAAGTCCACAAAGTACAGAGGGATCTCTGAAAATCAAGAAACACACAGGAGTTACACACAAGGAGTGGGCGCGGCAGGCGGACTCAGGGGCGGGCGGGGGTCCCCGGGCCTTGAGGAGTGGTCCCCGCTGGGGGGGAGGGGGCCGCCTTTGCGCCCGGGGAGCCAGCCCCACTCACCCGCCATCTTGGGATGGGCCAGGAGGCGGGGTCCTCGCGGGGGGGCGGGGCCGGGGGGGCGGGAGGCGGGGTCTGATGCTCCGAGCCCCGCCCCCGGGCGGGCCCCTCCCCGCGAGCCTCGCGGCGCCGGCCGGGCCCCGCCCTCGCGGCGAAGGTGGCTGCCGAGGTGGGCGGGGAGGTCAGGTGACCCGGCCGGCGTCCCAAGATGGCGGCGGCATCGGCACCCGGGAGGCCGAGGCACCGTCCCGGCTGCTGAGGCGGGCCCCGCGCGGCTGGCGGCGGACGGGCCAGGCCGAGGGCTGGCGAGCGGACGGCCGCCGCCCCTGCGCGCCCCGCGGCCGGGGCTGAGCCGTGCGGCGGCGGCGCCGGGGGATGCTCGTGCTGGGCCCGGCCTCTCCCTCCTCAACTTAGGGCGGCGGCGGGCCCGCGCCCCTGGCTCCCGGGCCATGGCGCTGAGGGAGCTCAAAGTGTGTCTGCTGGGGGTGAGTGGCGGCGGACGGGCGCGGGTGGGCCGCGGGAGGCCGGGCAGGCCGGGGACCCAAGCGCGCCCAAGTCCTCCGCGCCCCTTCCCCCAGCCTCGGTGCAGGACCTACCCGGGACCCTCCCTCCGGCCCCGGGCCATCCTGCCCACCTTGCCACCCACCCCCGAGGTCTTGCTGGCAGGAGGGACCCTCCGCCCTCGTCCCTTCCTGGAGTCCAGGGACTCTTCCCGCCCCCAGAGGGTAAAGAGCCTTCCCTGCCTCTCCATTGCGTCTAGCTTGAGAGCAGTTCCTAAATAGTTTCCTACTAAGGTACTAGTTACAAGTTGGCCAGGTCTTCCAAAGGAAAACCGATGGCAGGCCTTAAGGTTTTACGAGCAGAGTTTGTCTCCTTTCTCATTTGTCTGGAGTTTTTGAACTTGTGGGATACCCGTGGCACTTCTCATAGAGTTACTCTCTGGGGGGGATGTTCAAGTCAGGAAGCCCCAAAAACTAGTTGGAAGCTTCTGCTTCTTGTCTGGTCAGGGCAACTTTGCTCCTTCAAATCATGCTCTTTTGCCTGAGTCGCTGCTTTAAAGACTGAAAAGGATTCCAATAACCAGTCTTCCCCCTGCCCAAATAGGGCGGGGCTGTGATTTTTCAGGGGTTACCCAGGAGCAATTCAAGAGTTCACAGTTTACTTATACATGTTAAAAAGTGAGTGTGTCACTTTTCACACTAAGCAGAAACTTTGGGTTTTTCAAAAGGTTCTCATGTCCTTAAAAACTGCAAACCCCTGTCCTACAGTACATTTTGAAATCTAATTACTCCCACTGACTGTTTATGAAAACCTTCTTTATGGGTCCCTTAACTTCTAAAAATTAGCATATAAGATGATTTTCCTAAAATCTTGAGCTTAAGGCCCAAAGTAGTTTTCTTTGTCTGCAAGCAGGTAAACTTATTTGTATTCACCCATCTCTTTCTTTTTCAGGATACAGGTGTAGGTAAATCGAGTATCGTGTGGCGGTTCGTGGAAGACAGTTTTGATCCAAACATCAACCCAACAATAGGGTAAGAGATTAAGTTTATTGAACATATATCTAAACATGTATCTGCAGTCCTTCAAAAATTAAAAGGCGTGTTACGGGAGTGGGGAGGTGTCGCCATTTTACATTCCAGTGCATTCACAGATGGTGGTTTTCATCATCTCTGGAAGAACTTGAACGTGTACAGTGAGGAGTGGTGTATTGTAGGAAAGTTATCTTTTGATGTGTGAGGGGAACACTTCAAAATAAAAATAATGAAAGTTTTACTTAGTAGAGCATACTTGAGTCTATAAATATGAACAGCATTACATCTTGAAATAAAGCAGAAGAAAGCAGGTCCTGACACTTATTCTTTCAGGCATTCAGCTAAAAGATATTTAGATGGTTTTAGTTTCTCCTGAGAAGTAGGGGGTATCCGTCAGACTGGAAGGGCTGGCGAATGGAGATGTGGACGCGCAGGACAGTGCTGTGGGCCCCATCACCACTGCGACCTGTCTGAACCCTTCTCATACATTCCTGCACTAGTAGTAATAATGAATTAATACATTAATGTTGAAATTGTCAGCTTTTCCCAGGTGTCTGGTTCTTTGGATAAGTGAAATTGACTGACTATAGGTTTTTGCCTATAAGAAAACTTTCAGGGTATTTAAATATTGTAATATTAATACTTACCCTGTGAGAAGTTGTGTTTTATAGGTTTTAATACTGTGTTAGGCTTAGAAAATTAAATAGCTGCTATGCAATTTTTATCGCGCACCCCCCATCAAATGGTTTCTTCCATTGAGAGAAAAGTCTGCCCAATATTTTACAACATCTACATTCGAAGGCATGGAGATGAAACCACCACTAACTTTCTGAAATTAAAATGCCCTTTGATATCCTTCAAGAAAGAACTGGGTATGAGCACATGTTTAATACATGACCTCATCTGCCTCAAGGCCTGCCTACTGCCACCTGCCTGGGAAAGAGAAATGGCAGGAAGTGGTAGCAAGTAGTGCTCGTGACTCAGTGAGGAACACCTTTCATACTGGGTCAGAGTTGAAAACCACTCTGAAAGACGAAAACACCTCCTTGGTTAAAAGTGGTCTCTGAGAGATGGCCAGAGAATAGGGAGGGGTATAGCTCCAGCGGCAGTGACAGTGACAGTCCTATCCGGGGTGTCCACGTGCCCATCTGCCGGCCCTCCCAATCTGACAGATACTGCAGTTCCTCACCTGAGTCCCACCCTCTTAACCAGGTGGTCTTGGCTCACATTTCACAGGAAAGAGGAAGATGAGGTTTTCCCCCAGTTTCCTTCCACTTCTCCTTGTGTCTTGTTTCTCAGCCACAGCGGGTGTTTTCCTCCTTTGTGACCACCTCCTCACACACCTGAGCTCTGAGGGGCCCTCCTCAGCAGTTCTCCCTTTCTTCCCCTGCACTGCCTTCTTGTCACAGCCTGCAAACATGCTCCTCTTCAACCTGCTCTACTAAGATAATACCATTCCCCAAGCCTGCCATCCAGTGGTGGCACTCTTGGAAGAGAAGTCACTCCTTCCTCAACTGCTGCTCCCTCTTCAACCCACTGTTGCCTCCATTCCACTCCCACCATTCCACTAAAACCACCCTCCCTGTGTACCAGTTTCCATCTCATTGCCAAAACCAAGGGCTTTTTCTTCTTTATTTATCCTTTGAGTGCCTTCTACATGCCAGATGCTAGACTGGGTGCTGGTGACTAGGCCAGGAGTCAGCAAACTCTGGACCTTGGCCCACCTCCTGTTTTAATAAATAAAACTTTATCAAATCATGGTCACTCTTGTTCATTCACATATTGTCTCCCCTGCTGTCCAGCTACAATGGCAGAGTTGAATACTTGTGACAAAGGCCCTATGGCCCAGAAAGCTGAAAATATATGCTATTTGGCCCTTTTCAGAAAAAGTTGGCTAGCCCCTAACTTAGATGAACTTGGTTCCTGCCCTCATGGACCTTACCTACAAGGAGGAAAGAAAAACATTCTAAAACTAATGCACAAGAAATGATTTATTTGACCTTTTTCTGTGCTGCAAAGGAGAAACATGAGTGTTCTGAGAGCATGTAACAGGCGCCTGGCCTAGGCCTAAAGGAATGGCCGATGCCTAAGGGAAACAGTGGAAATGTAAAGCACTTGGAAGCCCTGACATTTAAATATTGAAAGATGGGTGGCTTATAGAGTCTATAATTTTAGCTGTGTTGGAAGGTGCATGGTAGTACCTCATTCTGGTTTTAATTCCCATGTCCCAAAGATGGAGGGAGGGCAGATGTGCAGAGGGAGGCGGGAGGGGCAGAATGGCTAAGTTTCCATTCTCCAAAGAAAGCTCCAATTTAAGTCCAGGCCAGATGACTCTTAGGGCCCATGCTTGCCTCCACCCTGCCCAGTGTGACATGTTTGGCCATTAGGGAAGACCGTGAATATGGGAGAAGTGCAGAATTTAAGACAGGAGAAGCAATGGACACAGAGTTCTGCAGGGGACGAGGTCCAAATCATGGGTTGGAAATATGGGCCTGGCCCCAAGGAGAAAGGCTGGTGAAGTTGACTTGAGACTTGCACAGGTGAAGCTGAGTTGTGGGAGGGGATGAGCGCACTGATGGGAAACGTGGGGAACAGAACACAGCTGAGGAAGACCTGCCTGTGCAAGACAAGTGTTTGGGGGGGAGGGGGGCAGGAGAGTTTCGTTCCAACACAGCCCTGTGGTAAATGATGTTGGAGCCTCCCGCAATCTCCAGGACCTGGCCCCTGCTGCCTCACCAGCCTCCTGGCCACCCCTCCAACATATCCTGTTCTACTGCCTCACAGCTCCTGCTGTCCCCCATGCTACTCACTGCCCTCAACACCACCAACTAGTTAACTTCCACTCTTAAAAAAACTTTTCTTCTTAAACTTCTGTTTACAGTATTTTTTTGAAGAGCAAAGATATTTAATTTTGATCAAGTTCAATTTATCAGTTATTTCTGTAGTCATGTTTTTTGTGTCATCCATGTTCTTTGTGTCACAAAGATTTTCTCCTATGCTTTCTTTTAGAATTTTTATAGCTTTATCGTTTAAATTTTAGTTTATGACCTATTTCTACTAGCTTTAGTTTACCATGCGAGGGAATTCAAAGATCATTTTTTTTCATGTGTCGATCTAGTCATTATAGCAACATTTGTTAATGTTGAATTCTGCATTTATTAAATTACCTTGGTGCCTTTGTCAAAAATAAACTGATAAGTATGTATGGGTTTATTTCTGTTCCATTGATCTGTTTGTGTCTCCTTGTGCTGATACAATAAACAGTCCTGATTGCTGTAGATTTATAGAAAGTCTTAAAATCAGGCAGTATATGGCCTCCCATTTTATTTATATTTTGCAGATCTGTTTGGCTTTTCTCAGTCCTTTGTTTAAGTTTTAGAATCACAATGTCCAATTTCTAAAAAAAAAACAGCTGAAATTTTGATTGGGAATATAGCAAATCTGTTGATTAATTTGGGAAGAATTGACAACAATATTGTGTCTTATCCATAAACATGGTATACTTTATACTAATTTAGTTCAGATTTCTGTCAACAAAGTTTTTCAGTTATCACTGTGCAGGCTTTTCACATATTTTTTAAACTTATCCCAAGGTATTTCATGTTATTTTATGATTAGTAGATGGAATTTTTTCATTTCAATTTTCAATTGTTGCTAATATATAGAATAAACTTGATTTTTACATATTGGCCTTGTGACTTTCTAAATTCAGTTAGTTCAGGCACCTTTTTCATAGATTCCTTGGGATTTTCTTAGGTGTACAATCATATCCAATGTGATGAACAGTTTTACCTCTTCCTTTCCAATCTATATGTCTTTTATTGCTTTTACTTGCCTGGTTGTATTAGCTGGGACCTCCAGTACTTTGTTGAGAAATGGTAAGAGCAGACGTCCTTACTTTATTCCCAATCTTGGAGTGGGAAGGGTTAGGTCTTTTACCATTAAGTTGGGTGGCTAGGCTCTAGGATTTTTATAGGTGCCCACTATCAGGTTGAGAATATTCTCCTCTATCCCTAAATCAGTGAGATCTTTCATCAAGAATCATGTTGAGGGGCGCCTGGGTTGCTCAGTTGGTTGAGCGACTGCCTTCGGCTCAGGTCATGATCCTGGAGTCCCGGGATCGGGTCCCGCATCGGGCTCCCTGCTCGACAGGGAGTTTGCTTCTCCCTCTGACCCTCCTCCCTCTCATGCTCTCTGTCTCTCATTCTCTCTCTCTCAAATAAATAAATAAAATCTTAAAAAAAAAAAAAAAAAAGAATCATGTTGAATTCTGTCAGGTGGTTTTTGTTTTGATTTTGTTTTTACGCCTTTTGAACTGTTCTTACGATTTTTCTTTTTAATCTTAAAATAGTGAATTTTATTTACTAAATAATCTATACTAAAATATTAAACAAATATGCTCCTAGGATAAATTTTACTTGGTCATTATGCATTATTTAATACATTATTGGGTTTGATATATTAAAATTTTGCTAAGGATTTTTGCCTCCATGAAGTGGATAATTATCTTGTAGTTTTCTGTGATATCTTTCTCTAGTTTTGGTATCAGGGCCTCATAAAATAAGTCGGGAAGTGTTTTCTCATCTTTTTTGCAAGAGTTTATGTGGAATTGGTATTATTTCTTAAAGGTTTGGTATGATACACAAATGAAGCCATCTGAGCAAGTTTTCTTTGTCAGAAAAATTTTAACTACAGATTCAATTTCTTTAATAGATACAGACATATTCATTTCTTCCCAAGTAAGCTTTGGTAGTTAGTGTCTTTCAGTGAATTTGTCTATTGTATCTTTTTTTGATTTATTGGCATAAAACTCATAACATTTTTTAATTGTCCTTTTAATATCTTTAGGATCTGTCTAGCTATACGTTTATAATTTTAATGATCTTCTCAAAGGACCAGTTTATTTCATTAATATTTTTCTATTTTCTATTTCATTGATTTTTTGCTTTTACCTTTGTTTTTTCCCCTCTCATTTGCTTTTTTTGGCTTAATTTGTTCTTTTAAACTTTTTAACCTGGAAGTTTAGAATATTGATTTTTTTAGGGCCTTTTTTTCCCCCTTATATGAGCATTTAGAACTATAAATTTCCCTGTTAAGTACTGGTTTAAGTGAATCCCACAGATTTTGATACACCATATTTTCGTTTTCATTTAGTTCAGAGTATTTATTTCCCTTGTGACTTGTTTGACCTGTTGGTTGTTGAGAAGTATTCTCTAACCTCCAATTATTCAGGGATTTTCCAGAAATTTTTTGATTATTGATTTCTAGTTTAAATCTGTTCTGGTCAGAAAATGTACTCACTATTATTTCAAACCTTTTACGTTTGACATTTGTTTCATGGCCTCAGATATGGTCTTCATGAATGTTCCATGTATATGAGAAAAGAATGTGTTCTATAAATGTTAAATTAGTCAGCTTGGTTAATAGCACTGTTCGTGTCTTCTGTACCTTTACTGATTTTTCCCCTCTCATTTGCAGTGACAGGAATGTTTGAAATCCAACCCTAATTGAGAATTTGTCTATTTCTCTTTTGTAGTTTGATCAATTTTTGTTCATGTATTTTGAAGCTCTTATTGAGTGTTTCTACGTGTAGCATTGTTATTTTTCTTGATAACTTGACCCCCTCACCATCACGAAACACTTTTTTCCCTGGTAACAGCCTGATTCTGAATTCTACTTTGTCTCATATTAATACAGGCTCTTCAGCTCTCTGTTGATTAGTGTTTGCATATCTTTTCCCATCTATTTACATTTAACCTATTTATATCTATGTATTTGAAGGAGGTTTCTTGTAAACAGCATTAGGAGTCCTGCTTTTACACTTAATCTGATGGTCCCTGCTTTTAAATTGGAGTGTTGAGACCTTTGCTGTCCAGCACAGTTGCCAAAGCCACATGTGGCCATTTGAATTTAAGTTAAAATTAAAAATTCAGTTCCTCAGTCACACTAGCTTTCAGTCCTCCCCACAGAAAGCTATGTTACGTAATACTGATTTAAACCATTTTTATTTATTACAACTGTCAGTATGGTTTGGCTTAAATCTACCATCTTGCTAATATTTCCCTATTTGGCCCATGTTAATGATTCCATTTCATCTTCACTGTTGGCTTGTTAGCTCCATTTCCTTGTTTTATTATTGTAGTGGTTGCACTAGGATTTACAGTATATTTCTTTTTCAGTCTACTTTCAAATAATATACAATTTCACGTATGGTGTAAGAACCTTATGAGAGCATAGTTTCATTTTCCCTCTCGTCCTTTGTGCTATTAATGTCATGTTTTACTCCTGCATCTTATAAGATTCATAATACACTTTTGGGGGGGACCCTTAGTCATTGATCCTTTAAAGAGACTATTGGGGGGCGCCTGGGTGGCTCAGTTGGTTAAGCGACTGCCTTCGGCTCAGGTCATGATCCCAGGGTCCTGGGATCGAGTCCCGCATCGGGCTCCCGGCTCGGCAGGAAGCCTGCTTCTCCCTCTCCCACTCCCCCTGCTTGTGTTCCTGCTCTCACTGTCTCTGTCTCTGTCAAATAAATAAATAAAATCTTTTAAAAAAAAAAAAAAAAGAGAGACTATTGGTCGTTTTTTCTGGGTCCTTGTGCCAGTATAACAGTTTCTTTACCTCTGTATCTTTGTAATAAGTCTTAATGTCCAATGATATGTCTTCTGTGTTATTCTTTGAGAATGTCTTGGCTTACATTTCCATATAAACATTAAAAATCATCTTGTCCATTTTTACATATCCCAACACACCAGTCTCTACTGATTCTGATTGGCGTCCCACTGAATTTATAGATTGGTTTGGAAAGAAATGACATCTTTATGATATTGAATTTTCTAATATATGAACATTGATTATTCTTCCATTTATTAGACAAGCTTCTTTATTTTCTCTCAGTATTTTTTCCTACTTGTCTGTGTAGTGGACTTGCACATTTTTCATTAGATTTATACTAAGGCATTTGATGTTTCAAAGCAATTTTATGCTATCAGTATACTACATGGTATTGTTTTGAAATGTATTTAATTCCCATCCTAAACTTTTTATTTCTTTTCTTACTGAATTGAGTAAGATCTCCAGTACATTGTTGAATAGAAATGTGGTCCTGGGTATTCTTACCTTACTCGAATCTTAGTGGGAAAGCTTTCACTGTCACACCATTAAATTAAATGTTTGCTGTAGGTTTTTTGAACATATCCCTCATCACATTTACAGAGTGTCCCTTCTTTTCATCATTTGCTGGGATTTTTTTTTTAACGTGAATAAATGTAGGATTTATCAAAAGATTTTTCTACATCTACTCAGTCATGCAATTACTCTCTTTTATGCTGTTAATATGGTAAATTACACTGTTGAATTTTCATGGAATAAGCCCACTTAGATTGTGACGTGTTACTCTTTTAGTAATCACTGGTTTTAGTTTGCTATTTTTTAGGATTTTTGTGTATGTTTAGAAGTAAGATTGTCATGTAATAATGTAATAATCCCTTTTGTAATGTATATGTCAAGTTTGATGTCAGGTTTTGCTTCCCTTATACAATAAGTTAGGCAACTGTTCCAAGGAAGAGTTTGTATAAAATTGCTCTTATTTCTTAAGTGAAAGAAAAATTCTGGTAAAATTCATCAGTGATGCTGTCTGAGCTTCAAATTGTCCTTGTGGAATGGAGTTTAAGGAGTCCATTTCTTTTCATAGTTGGAAGATAATTCATTTACAGATTTTCTATTTCTTCTTTTATTGGTTTTGATAGATTGTGGGGTTTTGTGGGGTTTGTTGTTTTTTTTTTTTAAGGTTTTTGACTATCATACACTTTTTCCAGTTGGTGTAAAGATAAGATTCTAAACTGATACCCCTTTTGCATTTCTGACATTAGTTTTGCCTCTGATCAGCTCTACAGTATGTCTGCTTTCCAAATCATTAATTTTCTGCTCCTATCTTGATTGTTTCTGTCCTGTTCAATGTGCTATTCTTTTCTAACTTCTTGAGATAGATGATTATATCATTGACTTTCAATCTCTATTATTTTCACTGTATTCCTTATATTTTAAAACCTTAACCATGGCTCTTGCTGATTCCAACAAGTTTTTATATGTCATAATTTCATTATCATTCATTTCAGAATATTTTCCACTTTCTATTAGGATTACATCCTTGATCCAGGTGTCATTTAGATGTGTTTCTCAGTTTTCAAATATAAGGAGGTTTCCTAGTTAACTTTTTGTTAATGATTACTGACATTATGAGGTGACAGAACATATTTTGCATGATGTGTCACAGCATATGTGTCACAGCATATGTCAATTTTGGCAAATATTCCATGTTTGAAAAGTTTTTGTGTACTGTGCACCTGTTCTGTGAATGGAATTAGGTCAAGTTTATTGATCACGTTGTTCATTCTTTCTGTTCCTTGTTAGTTCTTTTGGTCCACCTGAATCCATCAGTTACCGAGAGAAGTGGGTTAGAATCCCCGCCGTGGTTATGTATCTGTTTACCCTTTTCGTTCAGTTTCGTTTTATCAGTGCTGCAGCTACATGAAGTACCTACAAATTTAGAATTTTATATCTTACTAATAATGCAAGCCTTCTAGCATTCTGAAATGTACTCTTTAAGTTCTAGGGTGCATTTTGCCTTGAAGTCTGATTTGTCTGTTATTAATATAACAACACTATTTCCTTTGTTGGTATTTGCATGGTGCATATTTTCTCATCCTTTTGTTTTTCAACCCTTCTGTATCTTATATTTAAGGTGGGGCTCTTGTAAGCAGCTTATGATTTGATTCAGATAAAATATACTCCATATAACCAACACCCTAATTAAAATCCAGAAATTTCCCTCACCTCAGAAAGTTCCTTCGATGAGTCCCACTCCCCATAAGCAACCACCGTGGTGATCTCAGTCACTACAGATTAATTTGCCTGCTCTTGAATTTCACATAATTGAAATAGATGGTGTCTGGTTTCTTCTCCATAAAACAATATTTTGGAGTTTCAACCTTGTTGTTGCCTGTACTATAGTTAACCCCCCCCCCCCGGCTTTTTAATTGGTGAATGATGTTCTCTTGTATGGATAAATCACAATTTATCTCTTCTGGTTATGGATATCCAGGTCATTTTCAGCTTTTGGCTATTGTGAATATAGATACTGTGAACTTTCTTTTATAAGTCTTCTTATGGACAAAGGTCTTCATTTCCTTTTGGGTAAATAACGAGGTTTAGAATTTCTAGTTTGTAGAATAAGTGGATATATAATGTCATAAGAAGTTTCCAGACTGCTGTCCAAAGCGGTTGTATCATTTTACCCTCCTACTGTGATGTGTAGAATTCCAGTTGTTCTACATTCTCACCAATATTTGTCTGTCTTTTTAACTTCACTTGTCCTAGTGGATACAAAATGGTATCTCATTGTGCTTTTAATCTGCATTTCCCAGATGACTGATAATGTTAAGAATCTTTGCGTGTGCTTTTTTGTCACTCATATCTTTCATGAAATCACTCTTCAAGTCTTTTGCCCATTTTCATTTGGAGTCTGTCTTATTTTTTAAAGATTGGTAGAAATTCTTTATAGTACCACTGTACAACAAATACAGCTCTTTTGTCAGGTATATTTACCACATATATTTTCTTCCATTGTGTGGTTTCCCTTTTCATTTCCTGAATGATACCTTCTGAGAAGAGAAGTTTTAATTTTATTGAATTCCATGCTGTCAATTTTGTCTTTTTTGGTCCTCTCTGGGAAAGTTCTGCCTGTCCCAAAGTCTCCACAACGTTCTTCTATGTTTTCTTCATAGTTTTAGCTTTACATTTAGTTCTTTGATCTGTCTCAAATTAATTTTTCTGTATTGTGTGAGGCAGAGGTAAGGTGCATTATGCTCCCATGTGATTATACAGTTGTCCCAACATCATTTGTTGAAAGACTTTCTTTTCCGCACTGAATAGCCTTGGCACCTTAGTCGAAAATTATAATATTGAAAAAAAAATTATAATATTGAGTCTTCTGGGCTGTGCACTAGAATGGTCTCTCTCCGCTTACTTCAGCCTCCTTTAATGGCTCTCTTCATTGTTCTGTGGGTTTAGGTGGGGGAGTCTTAAAAGTATTTCTGTTAAATTTTTTTAATATTAATATTTTTTAAACTATTGTTAATGGAATTGTATTTTTTCATTTTATTTACAACTATGTATTACCTGTCTATAGAAATACTGCTGATTTTTGTATATTGACCTTATACACTTTAATCCTATTTAAATTCATTTATTCTAGGAGTTATCTTGTGGATTCCTTGGGATTTTCTACATACATCATTATGTTGTCTGAAAGTAAAGACAGTGTGCATCCTTTCCTTTTATTTTTTTTTTTCCATACCTTGTTGCACGGGCTAGGATTTCCAGTACCGTATTGAATAAAGTAGTGACCAACACCCTTGCCTTTTTCCAATCTTATTGGAAAGTCATTCAACATTATACTGTTAAGTTTGGTATTAGTTGTAGGTTGTCCATTATTAAGATGAGGAAGTTTCCTTCTATTTATAGTTTGCTGGGAGTTTTTATTAAGAATGGGTCTTGAATTTTACCTTAACATTTTTCTGCATCTTTTTTTTTTTTAATTTTATTTATTTTAGAGAAAGCACAGGTGGGGGGTGGTTTGAGGGCCAGAGGGAGAGAGACTCTTAAGCAGACTCCAGGGTGAGCACGGATCCCAATGGGGGGCTCAATCTCATGACCCTGAGATTATGACCTGAGCCGAAACCAAGACACACTCAAACGACTATGCCACCCAGGTGCCCCTTTCTGTATCTATTTAGATGATAACCTGGTTTTCTCCTTTTTTCTAGTAATGTGGTAGATGATTGTATTAGTTATATATTGTTAAGAAATCATCCCAGTGCTTAGCCTCTGGCAACAGCAAACATTATCCACTCTTTCTGTGGACCAGGAATCTGAATGGCTTAGCTTGTAATGGTTCTCACTCTGGCTCTCACGGTGTTGCAGTCAAGGTGGCAGTTGGGGCTGCAGTCAAGTGAAGGCTTGGCTGGGGCTGAAGGATCTGCTTCCAGGTTGGTACACTCACATAGCTGTTGGCTGGAGGCCTCAGTTCCTCAGATCTTTACCATGTGGGCCTCTCCATAGGGCTGCTTGGATGTCCTCACAAGGCAGCTAACTTTCCCCAGGGCAAGCAATCCAAGAGGAGAGCAGGGAGGAGTCTGCAGTATCTTCTGTGATGTATTTAGGAATTACTACCATGGCTTTTGTTCAGTAGAGGGGGTGACTGAGTTACCCATCCCAGATACACAGCATACAGAATGAAACTCCACTCTTGAAGGGAGGCATATCGAAAGACAAAAAAGTGAGCATATTTTGTAGCCACCACAAATACATTAAGTGAACTTGACAAGTGTAATCGTCCTTGATGGATCCAGTCATGAGTCAACATCAGAGAAACTCAAACTGAGAATAACATGTTACAAAACATCAGGCTTGTCATCTTCAAAAGTCGAAAAAGTCGAGGGAAGACTAAGAAAATGATCCAGATTAAAGGAGACTAAAGAGTCATGACCACTAAATACAGCATGTGATTTTGAACTGGATGTTTTAGCAAAAAGGCTATCACTGGGACAATTGGTGAAACTCAAATGGGTTCTGAGAAATACATGGTAGTAATGTGTCAGTGTTAATTTCATGATTTTTATGATCTTGTTCTGCTCATGTAGGAGAATGTTCTGGCTGTTAGGAAATGTCCACTAACCTTCAGAGGTAATGAGGCAGCTTATGGTTCAGTAACATGGTTGCATGGTTCAGGATAAATAAATTCTGTGCTTATAAGTTTTCTCTAAATTGGAGGCTGTTTTAAAAAAATTTATTTTTAATGATGGTTATTTTACTGCAAAGAAAGGCATTACAAAACAACTGGCTTTTTTAAACCCTGAAGTCATTAAAAAACAACTGGCTATTTGGTGTAAAACATGGTAACATTGTATTGTTGGTGCCTTCTTCACCTTCCACAGGCTCTGAGAGCCCAGGCCACCTTACTGTCCCTAAACAGAGGCGCCTCACTTTGGCCGGCCTTTGATACCTCCCTCTGGGCCACTCTGCCTCCCCACCTGAATGGCCCACCGAGTGGCAACTTTGAGATTAAGGAATTAGTCACTGCAGGAAAACAAGGAGGAAGAGCAAAAATAATTTCTTTTTATTTTACACACATAATACTATTCCCATTGCTCTTCATTCCCTCCTGTAGGAGTGAGTTTTCACTGGATGTCATTTTCCTTTGGCCTAAAGAACTTTTCGTAGTATTTCATGTATTCCGAGCTACTGGTGACAGATTCCCTCAGTTTTTGTTTATCAGAAAATGTCACGTCCATACTGCATTCTCACATCTGAAGGATATTTTTGCTAGAGAACAGATTTCTGGGCTGATCTTGTTGTCATCGTACACCACAATGATTCAATATTTGTGCATATTGTGAAATGATCACAATAAGTTTAGTTAACACCTATCACCACACGTAGCTACAAAAGCTTTTTTTCTTGAGATGAGAACTTTTACTCGCTGAACAACTTTCAAATATGCAAGAGAGTGTTAGTAACTATAGGACCATGTTGCACGTTACATAGTCGAAACGGCTAAAGGTGGTCAGAAGGTACAAACTCCCAGTTGTAAGTCCTGGGGATTCCATGTACAGGTTTTTCTTTCAGGATTTTAAATATGTTATTCCATTACATTTTGGCCCATGGTTTCTGCTGAGGGGCCTCTAATCATGCTTAGTATTGTTACCCTATATATGATGGATCTTTTTATTTGGCTGCTTTTAAGATCTGCTATCTTTTAGGGCACCTGGGTGGTGCAGTCGGTTAAGCGTCCCACTCTTGGTTTCCGCTCAGGTCATGATCTCAGGGTCATGGGATGGAGCCCCACATCAGGCTCCGTGCTCAGCAGGGAGTCTGCTTGAGATTCTTTCCCCCTCCTTCTCCCTCCCCATCTGTTCCTCCCTCCACTTGCAGGTGCTCTCTCTTCCTCCCTCCCTCCTTCTCTCCCTCTTTCTCTCTCTCTCTAAAATAAATAAATAAAATCTTTAAAAAAAAAAAGGTCTGCTGTCTTCTGTTTTCAGCAATTTACTCTAATAGCTAGGTAATATACTCTACTTTCAATGGATCAGAGTTTCTTGGATCAGAAATTTGATTATTTGGGACATAACAGCCATTATTTCTTTAAATGTATCATTTACCCCATTCTTTCACTCTGCCTGTGGGATTCCAATTGTACATAAACTAATCTGTTAGATACTATCTAACACATGACTGAATCCTAGAGTTTCTGGGGAGAGGGGGGGTTTCCATCTTTTCCCCTCTGTTCTTAGGATCAGGTTATGTCTATTGATCTGTCTTTAAGTTCAGTTGCTCATTTTTTCTGTCTCTTAAGTACATCTAGTATATTTTTTTCACTCAGATACTATCCTTAATTCTAGAATTCCATATGATTCCTTTTTTATATTTTACATGCTTCGATTCCCCATCTGTTCACTCAATATGACTCTTTTTCTTTAAGTCCTGATTATATTTATAATAGCTTCTTTTAAAATGTATGTCTGCTAATGCCAACATCTGGATCAGCTCAGGATCTATTGCTCTTTACTCTTTTTCTCTTGACCTTGGGTCACATTTCTTTGCCTATGTAGTAGTTTTTATTGTATACTGGACACTGCAGAAGATAGGTTGCAGAGATTTTAGATTCTCTTATCTTCAGTTGAGGAGTGCTGAATTTTGTTTTAGCAGAAAGTTAAATAAGGAAGCTTGCTTTTACACTTTGTTAAGATGGTTCTTTTGGAGTGTTGCCTTTAGCCTCGTGGCACATCCTTATTCCCAGGATATTGTCTTTACTTCTAAGGTATTGTCTCTCTCGATAATCATTCAGGGTGTTCCCTAGGCCCTGTAAGTTGGCAGGATTCAAATTTCCAACTCTTTCCTCAAGTTGGCAGCAGCTAAAATCTTTTTTTCAGCCTTCCAGTTGTTGCTCTCCTTGGCATCTCTCCCCATGTGTGTGCGGCTTAGGCGTCAGCTGTGGATTTGAGATGAGTGTATGGATAGATTGAAGGCTCCTTCCTTCCCAGGCCTCCCCTCTCTGTTTCCAGATACACTGGGAGGCCTTGCATGTCGTCCCCCAGCCAGGAGCACTGGCTTTCCTCTTGACTGGTTTATGAGAGTTTTTCCAGTGCAGGCTACCACCACCACGACTGGACTCAGAACTCCCCAACTGGACTTTTAATTGGAGTATTTATTTTACTTTTCATATAATTACTGATGTCTTTATGTTTAAACCTACAGATTTACACTTTGTTTTTTATTTACCCTGTCCTGCATTCTTTTAGATTGAATTTTGTTTGTAATGCTGTGTTTCTCCCTGTTGTTATCTTGGTAATTATACATTCTTTTTTTATTCTTTAAGTATTTACTCTAGAAATTACCTTATGCATCCTCGACTTATTTGAGTCTAATATAAATTACTTTTACCACATTCCAACAATGCAAGGTTCTCAAATCTAATTTCTCTGCTTCCTGCCTTTTATGCTCTTACAGTATATTTTAATTCGAGCTCTCACAGGACATTCATTATTGTTACACAGTGAACATTCCTGTTGATTTCCTCCATATGTTTACTCTCCCCAGTGCTTTACATTCCTGCCTGCATTTCTCACCTTCCATCTGGGATAATTTACTTGGTTCTGAAGAACACCATTTTGTATTTCCTTTAGTATATGCTTCTGGTGCAGGGTTGTCTATCTGAAAATGTCTTAATTTTATCTCTTTATTATTGAGCTTTTATTTACATGCAATAACACGTGCGGCTCTGAGAATGTTTACCTTGTGCTTGTTTAAGGGCCATCAAGACCCAGAACACCTCCATTACCTCTGAGAGCTGCGTCCCTCGTGCACCCACCCGCCTCAGTGGCCTAACCAACATTCTGACTTCTGTCACCAGAGAGGACATGTGTGTGTTGAAACTTCATTTACATGAGTCATGTATGCTGCCTTCCTTTGCTCAAAACAGTTACTGAGATTTATCCATGTTTTTGCATTTATCAGTAGTTTGTTCCTTCTTATTGTTGACTAGCTTTCTGTTGTGAGAATATGCCACAATTTATTTCTCCAGTGTCCTATTGATGGACATTTAAATGGAGTCCAGTTGTGAGCTCTTATGAATAAAGATGCTCTGCATATTCATATACAGTTCTTTTTGTGGACATATACATGTGTTACTCTTTGAGTATATATATACCTGAGGGTAGAATTTCTGGTTAATAGGCATATTTGTTACCTAACTTTGTGTAACAGATTACCCTTAGATTTAGCAGCGTAAAAACACAATGAACATGTATTATCTCTCACAGTTTTTAGGCATCAGGAATTCAGGAGCAGCTTAGTGAGGTGATTCTGGCTCTTGCCATAGAGACCTCTCCACAGGACTCCTTGAGTGTCCTCACAGCATGAGAGCCATCCTCTTCAGAATGAGGAGTCCATAAGAGCCCAAGATAGAAGCCCCTGTGTCTTTATGACCTCACTGTCATTTCCATAGTGTCCTCTTGGTTACGCAGATCTACCCTGTTCACTGTGGGAGTGGACTGCCCAAGGACATCAGTGCCAGGAGAGGACCCTTGGGGCCGTCTTGGATGCTGGCTACCACGAGAGGTTTAAAAACATGTTGAGGGGCGCCTGGGTGGCTCAGTCGGTTAAGCATCTGCCTTCGGCTTGGGTCATGATCCAGGAGTCCTGGGATTGAGCCCCGCATCGGGCTCCCTGCTCAGCAAGGAGTCTGCTTCTCCCTCTCCCTCTGCTCCTCCCCCAGCTCATGCTCTCTGTCTCTCACATTCACTCACTCTCTCTCCCTCAAATAAATAAAATCTTTTTGAAAACTATAAATAAATAAATAAAAGCGTGTTTAACTATTAGAGAAACCATTGTCTTCCTAAGCGGTCGCACCTACTCCTCCCTCCCCACCAGCAGTAGGAGAGGTCCAAGTGCTGCACATCCTCACCAATGGTTGTTTTTAATTCTAGCAGATCATAGTCCTGTGTGAGGTTTGTTTTCACTGAATATAGAATTCTTGGTTTTCAGTTACTATCTTTCAGACCTTTGAAACTATGCACCCATGTTCTTAGAGCCCCTCTGCTTTCATTGACTGGTCAGTCTTGTTCCTCTCTTGATGCGAATGTGTCATTTTCCTCCTCTGAGCACCTTCAAAGTTTCCTTTCGTCTTTGGGTTTCAGCAGTCTTACTTTGATGTTCCAGGTGAGGTTTTCATTGTATTTATCCTGCTTGGGTTCATAGTATTTCTGGAACCTGTGGTTTGATGTCTTTCAAGTTGGAAAATTCTCCACCATTATCTCTTCAATATTGCTTTTGTTCCATTTTCCCCTGGCGCTCCCAGGCTGCTGTGACTGCAGTGCAGAAGGTTTTCATTTCTGTGTCTCTCCTACTCCTCTGTATTTCCCATCATTTTTTTTCTCATGCTTCAGTATAGGTATTTTTCCTAGCCCCTCATCCAGTTCATTAATCACTTTCCTCATCTAATTCTAATCTGATTTTAAACCTACTTAAAGAACCATTAAGTTCTTGATTTCTGTTGTTATTTTCCCAAAGGTCTACTGTAGCCATTAAGTTTTTAGTTTCCTTTTCTCTGCTGAAATTGTTAGTCTGTGTTTTGGTTTTGCTTTTAATTTAATTTATTTATTTTAAGTCATCTCTGTACCCAACATGGGGCTCAAACGCATGACCCCGAGATCAAGAGTCACATGGTCTACCCACTGAGCCGGCCAGGCGCCCCTGGGTTTTTGTTTTCTTAAATGTATTAGGCATAGTTATTTTCGAGTCCCTTTTGTTTTCCCCTCCCAACCCCCAAGTTCATTTTTAATGACAAAAACATAGTGGAAAGTGGATGATTATTGGAGTTAGTTAATGGATTTTACTTTTGTGAGTGAAAATTTTCATAACAAAAGTTAAAGAAGTCTGATAACCAGTCCATCCTCCAGGTGACCTGTTTCTCTTCATTGTCTTTTGTCTTGATTGCTGATCACAGTGACTTATCCACTTGTATGCATAGCAATTTTTTAAAGATTTTTATTTATTTATTCATGAGAGACAGAAAGAGAGGGAGGGAGAGGGAGAAGCAGGCTCCCCACAGAGCAGGGAGCCCGACGCGGAGCTCGATCCCAGGACCCCAGGATCATGACCCGAGCCAAAGGCAGATGCTTAACTGACTGAGCCACCCAGGTGCCCCTGCATGGCGTTTTTTAAATTGCATTCCAGCTATTGTTTAATTAAAGTTTTATGAATAATTTGAGGCTCTAGATCAGGGTCAGCAAACTTAGGACCCAGGAGCCCAATCCTGTTCCTTGACATACTGTTTCCGGCTGCTTCCATGCTACAGCAGCAAAAGTGACAAGAGACTATGGCATGCAGAACTGACAATATCTGCTGTGTTCCCCTTTTACAGAAAGAGTTCACCAGTTCCTGCTCTGCAGGTTTTCCTCCAGACACCCGAATCCAGTCCTCACTACCACTCTGATTCCTGATCACTCACAGGACAAACCCAAATGGTCGTTTTTAGTTTTGGTCTGCATCCATGCCAGCAGTCCGTTCTACGGCCTTCTGCGGTCTTCACCCCAAGCCTGGGGCTCGGGGCCTGGGTGATGGCTTACGCTCTCACAGCCTCTGCACTTGTCCGTTGTCTTCTCTTTTCATGCACAATTCCAGCTGCCTGAGCATGCTTACTGCTGAGTATACCTGCTGATTTCTGGCCCATCTCATAAGATGTCAGTCACATTGTTTTCTCCTTATGGAAGCTCTCTCTGAACCACATGACTTTGTCCTCTGTTTTGCCAGCTTGCCACCTGGAACAGTGTGCTCTGTCCTCCATCCTGCCTGATTTGACAGGTGTTTGCCTGGGCCTTGCCCTAGCCTGAGTCCTTTACGGCTTTGTTTCTCAGGCCTCACATGGATTGGCCCTCTGGGTGTGTTTTTGAAGGGATGACAGGAAAGATGTCTTACTCCACTCATCCAAGGGTGTTTCCTCCTCGCTCTAGAGTTCATCGATTCCTATTTGTGGTGGAACCTGGCTCTCTGAATTGAGCCCTTCTTTCCCTCTCTATCCAAAGTCTTGATCTACTCTAGTTCCTTCCATTGATCCTAGACACATGACTTCCAACTGAATAGCATTCTGACATTGGATCTGTGTTCATTTGTTAGCCTTTTAGGAAACGGTACCTGTTATCTTCCCTTTACTGTCCATCCCATCAGACCTCAAATCCCGGAGGCATCTTTGAATCCTCCCTCATCTTTATACTTCACTTTTAATCCATATGCAAGTCTTGTTTGTTCCTGTTGTTAAAACCAGCTCACACCCCTCACTACTCTCCAAATAGTCTTATTTTGAGAATATCAATTGGATCATGTTATTTTTCTTTAAAAATCTTTAATGACTTCCTGTTGCCCTGAGAATAATAACCAGAAACTTCACTGTCATTTTTATCACTTTTTCCTCTCTTACTACACTGCAGCCACGGCCCTTTCCAAACACCTGTTCTCTCCTACCTCAGGGCCTTTGCACTTCCTGTTTCCTCTTTTTGAAATGTTTTCTTCTTTCCCAGTATTCACATGGTCAGATCTTCTCACTTTATCTGAGAGGTTTTTCCTACCACCCTATCTCAAATTACCACTTCCATCACTATCAGCTCTCAGTGGTTTGATGTCTCTACAGTAAGTATTAAAATCTATAATCATGTGTCTGTTTACCTATTTATTGTCTGTTCCCACCACTGTCCTATAAGTTCTATGAGAGGAGAAACCTCATCTGAAAGTATCACCAAGTGATATCTATCTCCCGTGCCCAGCCCATAGTACTCGCTCAATAAAAAGTTATTCTTTAATTACAAGATTGTTGTAATTGTGCATACTCAGTGTCTCTGTTTACCCATCCTGCATGCACTTTGGATCCTCTTATTAGCTTCTGCCCCATCATTCCACTGAAACCACTATTGCAGAGTTTAACATCAACTTGTGTATAGCCAGTATAATCCACAAGTTGCTTTTTACTGTATTTGTTCTCTCTAAAAGTATCTGGCATTATCTTGATACCCTCTTTTGCTGCAAAGCCTCTGGTTACCTGGGATACAGTTCTGATTCTTCTTCTTCCCACCTCTTGGGGCAGTCCTTCTTGTTGTTTCTCGGCCTCAGTGTCCACCCCTAAAATGTTGAAGCAGTGAGGATTTCTTCCACAGCCCCATGTCTTCCTGCGTGATTTCATTCATACGCACAGCCCTGAGGGCCACCTCTCTCCAGTGACTCCAGATGACTCCTGTGTCACTGCAGAGACACCTGGAACTCCACGCGTCTGCCACTGAACTCCTCTTTCCACCCTCTCAGCCCCAAAGACCTCATCCGACTTTGTCAATAAGTCCACCACTGGGTGTGAATTGGTACAACCACTGTGACATGTAAGTAGTAATGATAATCCTGTTTATACGTTATAGACATTAAACATAGTAACTCAGCCCTTAAACAGCCCTGTGTGCTTTTCGATTCAGTTATAAAGAGGCACAAGAGTCTCATCCCAAAAACCAAAACAAGCCAGATAAGATTTTAAAAGCCCATTAGAGAGGTGCCTGGCTGGCTCAGTTGGAAGAGCATGTGACCCTCAATCTTGGGGTCGTCAGTTCAGGCCCCACATTGGGTGTAGAGATTATTTAAATAAATTTAAAAACTAAAAAAAGTAATAATAAATAAAAGCCCATTAGGTATCTGAGCTCACAGAGAAACCGATGTGAACTAAACTTGAGAAGGTGACAAACCACTCCTAAGAGGGAAGCGATCCGTGGTGGCTCTTGATCCCGACAGAAACAGAGACAGGGACAGTCTGCCGTAGGTGGGAGCACTTGAGCTGTCAGCTGTGGAGACTTGAGGCGGGGCAGGCAAGCTCAGAGAAACGTCTCCAGGGGGTCTCTGCCTTCGCTGGACACAGGGCGACAGTAGCCAAGGGACAGGGACCCAGGTGGGGAACTAGAAAGCCAAGAGAATTCCTCAAAATCTTGATCGGTTTATTGATCTTTGCTATGTCCAGTCTGAGCTCCTCTCCTAAAATTTGCATATAAAGTCAGGTCAGTAGAAAGTATCCAAACTGAAATACGAAGAGGAGTTAACAGCAACGAGAAGAATTTGAAATCTGTAGATCACTGTCAGACAGTCTCACCACGAACTGTTCTTACTCATCGCACCTCTTCTGCAAACTGTGTGTTTTATTTCCACACCAACAACCAATTCTCCAACTCTCCAGACAGCTCCTGGTCATTCTCCACTTCAGGTCCCTCCCGACAGGAGTTCCCTGGAGTTACGTCCACTTCCCCGGGCTGAAGGGCTCCCTCCCACAGGACTGCTGGCACTTCAGGTGCCGGGTGCAAGTATGGGGTACCTGCACTCAGCTCTAACATGGCCATAAAATTGAGAGTTCCCACAACTGCCCCCCACCTTCAGGTTGAATAATTCATTAGAACAGCTCCTGGAATGCAGGAACACACTTTACTTACATGTATTACTTTATTACCAAGGACACAAATGAACAGCCAGATGAAGAGGTACATAGAGCTGGAAGGGCCTCAAGCGCAAGAGCTTCTTGTCCCATGGAGTTGGGATATGCCACCAACCCAGCGGCTCTTCAAACCCCATGGTTAAGGGATTTTTATGGAGGTCTGATTACTAGGTGTGAAGGATCAAATTCCTAGCCGTTGGTGATTAGCTCCATCTCCAGCCCGTCACCACTCCCTGTGCTCAGCAGGATAGGGCTGAAAGTTCCAACCCTCTAATCAATATTTAGTCTTTCTAGCAACCAGCACCTCCCTCCCCAGTCCTGGGGCTGCCTGGGAGCCCACCAGGAGTCACCTCATTAGAACAAAAGACATTCCTATCACTCCGGAAATTCCAAGAGATTTAGGATATCTGTGTGAGAACCTGGCGACAAAGACCAAATATATATTTCTTATACCACATTGGCATATACCTAGCTGGCATCCCAGAAAGAAAAAGAATGCAACAAAAGAAATAATTCAAAAGATAAAGAGCAATAACTTTCCAGAATTGATGAGTGATCAATCTATAAATCCAAAAATATCTCTAAACTCTAGCCAGGACAAATATAAAACAAAACATAGCCCAGATAGGCGATAGTCAAACTGCTCAAAACCAAAAAGCAGATCTTAAAAGTAATTGGGGGGGGTGGTATTAAAAAACACATAATATGTAGGAAAACAGTGATAAGAATTATCACTGACTTCTCAGCAGAAACACTGGTGGCCAGAAGACAGTGATATAGCATCCTCAGTTTAGGGGTTCTGAGGGGGGCCTGCCAAGCAAATATTCTGTATCCAGCAAAAATTTTCTTCAATAGGGACGCTTGGTTGGCTCAGTTGGTTAAGCGTCTGCCTTCAGCTCAGGTCATGATCCCAAAAAATAAAGGTGAAATAAAGATATTCTCAGACAAAAGCTGAGAGAATCTGCCAGACTGATATCATAAGAAGTGCTAAAAGAAATCCTAAAAAGACTACTGGCTTTTAAAATAAAAATAACAAATATTGTGTTTATAGCAAATGAAGAAGTTAAACATAAGGCAACAAGAGTACAATGGGTGGGAGGGGGATACATAGAGTTAGACTGTCCTACAATCACGAGTTATTCATGAAATAGCATGTGGAAATAGACCAAAAGTTATAGATTCATATTATAATCTCTAGAGAAGCCATTAATAAATGGTCACACAAAAAGAGGTACAGCTAAAAATTCAATACAAGAGAAAAAATAAAATAAAAGGAAAAAAAGTGATTTATCCAAAAGAAGGCAGGAAAGGAGGAACAGGGAAACGCCAAAATGGGAAATGTGACACCAGCCATGTAAATGATGACATCAAGTGTCAGTTTTCTTATTTCTAGCATTTACCTGTTTTACGGACTCCATAGAGCGTAGTACATTTCTACATATGCTCTCATGCTTGTATGACCTGTGACAGTTTTACAGTTTTTACCATCTTGGTGCCTTTTTCTCCTTTTTGTATTGGCTAGACCTTCCAGTGTGACGTTGAATAGTAGTGGTAAGAGTGGACATCCAGGCCTCATCCTTAAAGCATGGCTATAATTCAAGAGTAACAAAATGTTGGTGGGGGATGTGGCACAACTGGAATTTGATGCATTTCTGATGGGAATATAAATGGTATGGCTGCTTTAAAGAGCTGTTCTCTGTTTTAAATAAATTAAACATGCATCTGCCCTGGGACTCAGGAATTGCCCTCTTAGGTATTTACCCAAGAAAAATTAAAATACATCCTTACAGAAAGACTCCTGCGATATGCCTTATTCATAATAACCAAAACTGGAAACAACCCTCAACATGAGAATGGGCAGAGTAAAATAGTCCTACAATGGAATACCATACAGCAATAAAGAAGAATTAGCCACCAAATAATATAGATTAATTTCAGAAGCATTGTTAAATGAAAGAAACTAGACACAATGGAGGATATGAAGTCCAAGGACAATCCAAACTAATCTGTGAAGTAGAAGTCACAAATGGTTTGCCTGGGATGGGTACAGAGTGAAGTAGAAATGGGCATGAGGGAACTTTCTGGGGTTATGGAAGCATTCTATATCTGGTTTGGGACCATGGTTCAACAGTTACAAGAGATTATGAAATGTCAAAACTCATTGAACTGAAAATCTGTACTCTGCATTTTGTACGATAATTATACTTCAATAAAATATGTTAATTTTTAAAATATTTTTAAAGCCCTGTGTTATAGGTACTGAAGTTATTCCCTGTTTCCAAATGAGAGAACTGAGGCAGAGCGAGATCTGCTGACTTGCCCAGTGATTCGCAGTTCGTTGCAAAAGCAGGGTGGTCTGGGTGGTCTGGCTGAACAGTCCGCATTCTTGCTCCCTGTGCTCATCCCACACCCTGGCCCAGCAGTTCATTCCCTGTCGTGGACTTTATTCTTCAGATAAGCTCATATAAGTTCCAAACCCCAAGGTTAATAATTGTACAAGGCTAATCACTGCAGCACTGCTGGTGAGTAGGGGTCTGGCTATATTATTTATAGTGCAGTCACTCAGTATAATATGCTAAAGGGAAAGAGTCAGCTTGAGAAAACTTTATATATTTCTGTTGGATGATCTCCTAGGTATAGGGTAGAGTGAAACGAGTCAGAGATACTCCGTGTCTGCCACGATCTGTGTCAAAAATAAATGAAGGGGCGGGGGTCACTGTATATACCGACGCTTGTGTAAACCTAGAGCATTTCTGGAAGGAGACCTGAGGAGCTCGTGAGGTTAGTTTCCAGGGAGAGGAATTGGAGATCTGGGCGGAAGGGACATTCCAGCGGGCACCTGTTCTGTACATCTTGGGTAATGAAGCATAGGAGTCTATAGTTCCTATTCAAAAAATGAATGAGTACAGTTCCAATTTGGAAATGACTGAAATAGCTCATCGCACACATAGTGGCCTGAGCTGACGGAAGCCGGCCTCAGACTCCTCCTGCTGTCCCTCTCTCTCAAGTCAGTCAAAACCCTGTGGCTTTTGTGTGTCAGCCTCAGAGTTGAGCCTACCGTATCTCTCTCCGGAATCATTTCCCCTCCTTATTTGCTTCCCTTCCTTGTTTGCCTTGTCTGCCCATTTCCCTCCATCTGTCCATGCTCTCACTCCTTGGTGTTTCCTGGGGTTTGCCTGCATAGCCACACCCACTTCCACTCTGCAAGATCCTTAAGAACAGAGAGCTGTCTTATTCCTCCGTGGCTTATTAAGGCCCTGGCATCTGACAGAGGCACCCCAAAGGTCTGCTGCCTGCTTCCAGAATTCACCTCTAACACCATCTGATAACACCATCCCTTCCCCTTCAGTAGCTCCCCTTGACTTTTGCTGCCTTTCCCAAAACACCATCTGTGAGTGACTTGAGATGGTGCACAGATGAACGTTTTAAATTTATATCAAGTGTTTTATTGTCTGTTAGGCAAAATAAAACTAGTCCATGAAATCTGTGGGTTTTTAATTTTACCGATCTTATTGCTTAGACAGGGCTAAGTTAAGAAATAGGAGAGCGAGGGGCGCCTGGGTGCCTCAGTCGTTAAGCGTCTGCCTTCAGCTCAGGTCATGATCCCAGGGTTCCACATTGGGCTCCCTGCTCAGCGGGAAGCCTGCTGCTCCCTCTCCCACTCCCCCTGCTTGTGTTCCCTCTCTCGCTGTCTCTCTCTCTGTTGAAAAATAAATAAAATCTTAAAAAAAAAAAAAAAATAGGAGAGCGGTTTTTTTACAGTATTCAGTAGTAAGTAAGACAGATGGGACACAGGGCAGAAATGGTGATGGTGGTGGAGCCCTGGCCTTGGGGGAGCCGCTAACTTATAGGAAACGGGACCTCGCACAGAGTAGATGCTCATCCGTGTTAAGAGTGCAGTGGCCTGGGGCGCCTGGGTGGCTCAGTTGGTTAAGCGACTGCCTTCGGCTCAGGTCATGATCCCGGAGTCCTGGGATCGAGTCCCACATCAGGCTCCCGGCTCAGGAGGGAGCCTTCTTCTCCCTCTGACCCTCTCCCCTCTCATGCTGTTTCTCTCTCTTTCTCTCTCTCTCAAATAAATCAATAAAATCTTTAAAAAAAAAAAAAAAAAAGAGTGCAGTGGCCTGCTGACCTTCACCAGCTGCCTGTCCCCACCCTGCCCAGAGCTTTTTCTGTGGTTACTGAACTGCACTCACCACCCCACCCTGCCCACTCTAACCATGTAGAGCCACTGGGATTCTCCTTGTACATTCACAATTTTGTGCTTTTGTTCCTGCTATTTATCTTTATAGACTGCGACCCCCCTCCTCCCTTGGGTCCTATCCCTATCAGCCGGGCAAACTCCCTCCTTAACTTCTGGGTTTCTTCTCTGAAGTCTTCCCCAGTGTATTAGTTTCTCGTTGCTGTTCTAACAAGTTACAGCAAACTTAGTGGCTTACAAGAACCCAGGTTTATCATTTTATCATTCTGGAAGTCAGAAGTCTGAAGTCCAATTCGATGGCTTAAAGTCGAGATGTTGGCAGAACTGCTTCCTTCCAGAGCCTCTGAGGGGAGAATCTGTTTCTAGTGGCTGCCTTGGCTTGTGGTCCTTTCATCTGTCTTCAGGACACGTTGTTCTGGTCTTCACTGCCCTCTTCATATCACTTTCTTCCCTGGCTCCCAACTCCTCCATCTCTTATAAGGACCCTCGTGATTTCACTGGGCCCATCTGGATCATCCAGGATCTTCACCTCATCACAAGATTCTGAACCTAATCACATCTGCAAAGTCCCTTTTGCCCTAGAAGGTAACATAATCGCAGGTTCTAGGATTGGGGTGTGGACATTCTGTTGGGGCAGGAGCATGATTCAGACTCCCACACCTGGCATCACCACTCTCCTAGGTACTTAGACTTGGCTTTCCCTCGGTGCTCCCACAACTCTTTCCGTCCTTCAGGAGCTCCCTGAATATCTGCCTTTTAATTGTCTGTTCGCCCCGACCAGTCCTCCCACTGTGAGCCGCCCGGGGGCACAGACGGAGTTAGACTCCTGTTGCTTGTGACCCTGTTCCTGCCCTGCAGTCGAAGGCCACGTGGTCGAGGGAGTAGACCGCCCAGTGCAAGGCGGCCCTGCAGAGTTGTGGCTCGAAGGACGGTCTGGGACCTGGCCAAGGATCCTAGCTGCAACACTCACTTGCCCCCCCCTCATGTCTTGTCTGCAGAATGGCAGTGAAGAGTCAAACCCGACCCAGAGACTCACAGCAAGGACTAAACTGATCATAAAGTATGAGAATAGCTGACAATAATGAACACTTTGTCAGGGCGGCTAGCTAGCTTCATCATTGTTGTTGATTTTATTGTTTATGGTGTGAAAGGTTTTATATTACTAGAAGTTATTCTTGACAAACTTAGGAAAAGGGGAGCTAAACTGTTACTAAGTTTAGTTATCTTTTTAAAGTAATGTTTTCCTTGATTTTAAATATTTTTTCAAAAGTTGTTAAAATGACAAAAGCGTCAAAAGTCCTAAAAGATTTGCTTAGGGTGACCATGAACCTGTCGAGCAATCCATCTGTTGTGCAGGGACTGCCAAGAAGGAAGCGCTATGCAGCATCATCATTAACCCTTAGACCTGGTTAACCTAAGAGATGCTCATGTTTGAAGGGAGGGATAAAGATAGGCCTGACTGCGGAGCCCACAGAAGCAGCTGAATTTATGGAGACTCAAAGCCTTCTGGCTCCTTAAAGCTACTCTAACAGAAGCCACACGTGCCCTTATATCCAGTTAATTCTCCCTGAGCATCTCAGTTCCTGGCACTATCCTAAACTCTTCTGAAGACCCCGGGGTCTGTCCTCTGGAGGAATGACTAGATCTCATGTACTTGTGGTCTTATGTCTCACTGTTGGCGCATCCAATGGCATTTCTGTCCCTATATATCACCTAGACATGCAAGCATTGTTTGCGTGAGATTTAAAGTTGGCTAGAAGTTATGGCCCTTCGTTAATTTTAAAATACGTTGAGCTGGGGCGCCTGGGTGGCTCAGTTGGTTAAGCGACTGCCTTCGGCTCAGGTCATGATCCTGGAGTCCCGGGATCGAGTCCCGCATTGGGCTCCCTGCTCTGCAGGGAGTCTGCTTCTCCCTCTGACCCTCCTCCCTCTCATGCTGTCTCTCATTCTCTCTCTCGGAAATAAATAAAATCTTAAAAAAAAAAAAAAAAATATGTTGAGTTGTTTGTTCATCGTTAAAAGGCACCACACAGCATCGTAGGGATGACAGTATCCCCTATGCCATTCCAAGAAAAGGGCTTGCAGTCAAGTGAGATGCTGGAATGTGGTGGCAGGGCACACTCGTGTTCAGAGAGAGCTAACCAAGTCTACTGCAGTTAAAAGACACTTTTAAAACACGTTGTGGCAAGTATTTTCATTGGGAACACGTATTCTGACCAAGGATCATGACTACTTGGTGTGCATGGAAGTCATATTGTTAGAATGTCGTGAAAAATGGAGAAGTATATGAAAGGCATTCTAGCTTTAGGAAATAATGCTAGTGGGGATTTTAGATTAAAGAGGTAATAAGATCTGCCGAGCAGAGTGAAGAGAGATGGTTTAGTAGTGAAAAATAAGGTTATCAGACAAGTAAATGGCAGGCTGGAAAATAAAAATGTATCATTTGGATGGCAGGAAGCCATTGCCTGTTTTTCAAAAAGCAAGATATTGAAGTTATCATACCCTCCGCATCATTTAACTTGAACGCTAAAGGAGCGATTCTGGAGCTCGAGTGACGATGGGAGGGACAAATTGTAGTAGTCCAGCTCAAAGATTAGGGTCCAATTTATGAATTTATTTCAGGGGTTGAGGTTCAAGTGTAGATCAAATATAAAATGAAGAACCAGACAGTTCTACAAAACTGGATGCAAGTAACAAAGGACAAAGAATAGTTGCAGACCAGCCTCTGTTCTGTGGAAGGCAGGCATAATGTTCTGATTGAGAATGTGGAGTTTGGGACTATTGTTGGGGGATGTGGAAAAGCCCTGTCTTCACCACAGTAAGTGTGAGATGGTGACGAAGTATCCGGATTGTATGTATAGTTCAGGTAAAGTCTGTCAGATTTACAAAAGTGCTGTCCTCAACAGATACGAATGTGAATCTTGGTTAAGGGATTCATCCAGGTGAGTATGCAAGAGACCTTCTGACCCAGGGCCCCGTAGGGGTCACCTGGGCAACACCCCTCCTATGTCTGGCCCTAAGTCCAGGTGTTACCACTATGTAGACTAACCAAAGAAAACACTGAAAAGGAGGATTTAGTTCTTACAGGTGTAATAGGCCAAGATTTCAGGCTCTCAAAAATCAACAGAGATGTTCGTTGCAATAAAGAGGCATTTGTGGGGCTCAGGGGAAGCGAGGCGAGGGAGGTGCAGTCATCTCCCCATAGCCACTTGAGCTGGGGCCTCGGGTGGGGAGGAGCTCCTGACTCAATACATGAGCCAGCAGCCATGAGAGCCCATAAAGGGCCACAGCTTCTTCCTGAACAGAATTCCAGAGGTCTGAGTGATGGAGGGACATGGTGATTGTTCGATGCAGCTGCCCAGTATTGCCTCTTGCCCTTTGGCTAGCAGAGAGCTAAGAGCTGGTGGCTGGGCAGGAGTGGGCAGGAAGGACTTCCCATGCTTGTTGAACCACATCCCTCACATCCAAGAGGCCACTCACCTGGCTGCAGTTGAAGAGCCAGGGTCACCTGTAATTTCAACTCTACCTGCCCTTCAGAAGCACTTCTCACTTTATGCTTCGGGAAGTGCTTGGGCAAGATACCCTGGCACTGTTAAAGTAATGGAAAGCAGAGTAGTCGATGGGAACGTGGGAAAATGTTTTGTCAGAAATCTAAGGTAGCTTGGAGAAGGTAGATGGAGATACCTCAGTTACAGAGGAAGAAGGACAACAAGGTCACTGCCTTCATGGAGCTTACATTTTCCCTGGTTAGACAGGTAAATTAAAAGACACACACACACAAATAAGTCAATCAGACATTGTACCGATATGGTAGTAGGCGTCCTGAAGCCAAAACAGGACGGTGTGCAATTTGCAGAATGGAGTTGGAGTGGGAAGCCGCCTGGTTTGGGTGCACTGCGCAGGTTTCTGTGATCACTGGCAGTTGAACTAGGACCAAAAGAATGAGGAGCATCTAGCCGTGTGTGAGCCAGGGGAAGAGCATTCAAGGACAAGGGACAGTCGGCGTAAAGGCAGAAGGAGGAACAGTTGGGAGGATTTGAGACTGGGAGCGGAAGACCATGGATGACCGTGGTGGCCCAGACAGGACGTGCTGGGTCACGGTCGGGCAGCACGATGGAAAAGACCTCTCCGACTCTGCTGATGTCAGGAGAGTGGAGACCACAGCCAGTGTGAATGGTAGTGTGTTGGGAGGGCTGTGACTGGAGAACACGTTGGGTCTCTGTTGTCTCTGAGAAGGCGGAACCAAGCTGCTGTCCTACAAAGGAGGGTAGGAGGAAGCGGAGGGGGGCTGGCAAGAAGTCATAGGAAGAATTACTAGTAATTAGGAGTATTGCTGTGTGGAACAAGAGGCCTAAGAGGTGACCCAGCTTAAAAAGGACAGTCTTCCCACTGGTCCACAGCTTTATGGCTTTCCTTCAGCAAGGCGACCATCCCACTTGCTAGAGGAGAGGCAGGTACAGAGGCGCGTGGGGGCTTTCTGGGTGGTCAAGACGGAAGGACAGACAAGATTCTTCAGGAACTGGCAGTATGGGCGAGTGACGCCGGGATAAAGGACAAGAAGCCCGCAGCTGTGGACCCAAGAAGACCCAAGTAGAGAGCTTTGGGCTCACCAGATATCAGTGTAGACAAGAAGGAGGTGTGCTGAGAGTGACGATGGCAGGGGAGCTGGAAGGATGGTCTTGGGTCAGACAGGAGGTTGGCTTTAATCTTTAAGATACTAACATTGCATTACGGCTGCCATTTTGTGTGTCTTTCGCCTGTCTGAGTAATGAATCTGTGTGTTCATTAAAGGAGAAATGGTTGGCAGGTAGCTTGAACTTCAGTGAATTCTGATCCTGAAATGAAACATTTCCTTTTAATTGTTGCATATACCTTTCTCAGCTTTTTGTCTACTTGAAGCATATTTCTTCTCCTGCTCTTTGAGCAGCCAAAGTGGGTGTGTTGGATGCATTGGCTCTGTTAATAGGCCTCTATTGGATGCCTGTTGTCATTCTTAAATGTAACACCACAGCCATAATTGATGGAGAGTTGAGTTGTAAGCTTTTAGGACTAATTGCAAAGTCTAAACTAAAACATTTCCTGGAGCTGCCTTTAAATACTAATAATAATACCTTGTATAGGTTTAGTGCTTTACAATTTACAAAGCACTTCTGCATACATCATCATTTAATCCTTACAATAAACAAGGCTTTTTGAATGCTTAGATCTTTCCTAAGTGAGAAATCATGTTGCACATCCTGATTTAATCCTGGTGAGTCGCCAGAAGTTCTTGATACAATAACCATTTATCGAGCACCTTCTATGCATAAAGCACTTTACTAAGGATAAGGATACCAAGGGGTAAATTTCTAGTAAATAAATATCCAGTAAATGGTACCTATCCAATAAATGTGATCATGCTTCCCAGCCCATTTTCCTTTCCTTATCACAGTCACTATTTCAGAGGCTGCTTGCTAAACCATAAATTGATATAAATATTGCTGGGAATTCATTGTATCAGAGTTAAAGTTTTTACAACTAAGGATTCTGATACATATCTAAGCTCAGTGATTCTTCAGAAGGTCGTTCTATGGATTTCAGCTTGCACTTTCTTGAAGAACTTCACAATTAGTTGAATCTCAAAAAATACTTCAGACATCCAGCATATTTGAAAATGCCTAGCCAATTGCGTTCATGTCCTGATTAAGATGATTAGGGTATGATTCCAAGAGTAGAACTCGGCCCTCGGGCCCCAGAAGGCTTGTTACCAAGTACAAAAGAAGGCATAATCCTCTCTGGATTCTGTGAGCATCCTGGGATGCGTGGAGGAGCCTGGAGGAGCCTGGAGGACAGAGGACTTCCCAGGAGGGAGCTCTGTGCGTGAGGTGGGGGTGGAAGATGACACTGGAGCCGAGCCCAGCCCCAGGACTTTGAACCTGTGTCCAGGAGCCCCTTCGTTCCAGGCACATGCTCTGGGCCCCGGTGGCTCCTCACACATTGTCCAAAAAGTAGAAGACCCCCAAATGATAGGAACCTTAAAAGCCCCTGGGCAGAGCAGTCCCTCACAGTAAGCGAGGTGACCTGCACACCATCATTCCTTCCCCCGTCGAGGGCACAATCAGGCCCAAAGGGCTGATGTAGCCTGTCAGGTCAGCCAAGAGGCTGTTCTGGTCTCGAGACTCAGAAGTGGTCACTGGGGGCATCACCGCTCCGGCCACCTTCCTGCTCCTGGATTGGTGTCTTAATTTTATCTATGGTCGTTTGGTTTGGGAATGGGGGAGGACAAACCCCACTGGCCCAGTATGTTTTCCTAATGCACTCATTGCCCGGACACACAGGTTTTTTCATAAGTCGTAAGTTTTTCCATGATACCATCTTTTTAAATAACCGCTTTGGTGTACAAGGAGGCTGATGTCTGGGTTGCCAAACTATCTCTTGGTTCTTTTGATATGGAGTTTAGGCGATCACAAACCAAAGACCTCTTCTGGGCAGATGTGCCTCATGCTTTCTTTTGACTCAGAATATGCAGCCAGCATCTGGGCATCCCATAACTACTCCAGAGAGGACCACAGTTAGGGTGGAGTGGGAGTTTGAGCATTAAGTCTAAGTGATGTTTCCAACTGGGGTTGGCATCGTGCTTTCAATAACTGTGTTCTGATCATTTAGGTCTCTCTTTATAGGGCATCTTTTATGACCAAGACTGTCCAGTACCAAAATGAGCTACATAAATTCCTAATCTGGGATACAGCTGGACAAGAACGAGTAAGTCGCCCTTTAATTTACTATATGTTTTTCTGAGGCCCACATTAAAGCCCAACCCACTGTCAATGTCCCTGTCATCTCAACGTTACTCACTTCTCTTCCATGCACCCGAGACGCACTTATTTCCATTTGCGTAGGCCAGCCTTTTTCTTTTCAATTAGAGCCACAAAGTCCACTGATGGAGAAAGTGTTAATGAGCACTGAGGGCATTTTTATACTTTTTAGTGTCTTAAAGTAAATGCTGACTAACAGGCCTGATAAAATCCCACTCAGAGCATTGTGTGTAATTTGGGGCTTCATCCTCTAGCAAAGATATAAAAGAATTAGTGGTAGAAAGGGGGAGTTAAGCACATCTCATTTATAGCTGCCTTTTAAAAGCTCTTAAAGAGGGAACTTTACAGCATATAAAGTTTGAGATTTAAGTGAAATGGATGAGCTAACACAGAGCCAAGCAATAGGTACTTAATAAATGCCTGATGATAAAATTGTCCAAGATGATTATCTGCTTAAGGAGGAGCCCGAACCAGAGGTGGGGCCTGGGCCGTGGCCTCCCAGTGCAGAGTGGGATTTGGTGAGGCCCACCCGCATCAGACAAGGGGTGGGGAGGCAGGGTAGGGAACAGACACTTCCTACTGCCTCATTTTCCCTCAGGGCCCGACGTCTGATTTCCCTGTCGAGGTGTACCTGGCAGCCACCCCATTATTCAACTGCTGTTTAATTTTGTTTTCAAACAGTACTATCAAAACAGAACATCTGATGGATGCACAGTGCTATCGTAAGCTCTTAAAAGTATACCAGAAGTAATCAGGAGAAATAGTCTGTCATCACGGTCTTATCTAAGACAGCTTAGATACTGTGCATGGTATAAAACCTGACAAGAATCATCACAGACAAATGGGGGAAGACAAAACAAGCCATTACTGTTGTCCTAGACGTAGACACCATACATTTGTACAGATTTAACATCTTAAGTTTGCTCTGTTTGGTTTCTTCTGTTTGTTTTTTTTTTTAACACCGGATATCATGCTCTGCGCCCAATTATTCATCTGAGATACATCTGCTTAATCTCCCATCCCGCACTCCTACTTTGTTTGTGCATCTAGAATGGAGTATTTAGGACAGCTAGACCTTTGCTAACCATCACTCTTCCATCCTTCACAAGTGTTGCTTCCCGTAGTCTCCGTGAATATATCTATAGACCCAGCCCTCGTGTCTGTCCTATTAGCCAAGAATGCCTGCAGCTCTTCATACTAGTAATATATGTACCTTTCACTGAATCCCAAGTTTCAATTACCCCCTCCCATATATTTGATGATACAGCAAAACCCTCATCATAAAGAATCATGCTATAATATAGACTCCATTATACTTTGAATCAGAGCCTGTCCTAGTATACACAGTGATGTAGAGCGTCTTTTTTCTCTAGAACATAAAAAAAGAATAACACAAGGCTTTACACCTCTCCCTTACTGCTACCATAATAGCAGGATTCTTTTAAGTTTTGTCATTAGCTGGTTTGCCTGCCTCTTGTTTCCCCATTTCTAATTGATTCTGCACCAGGGGTAGTTGCTCTGAGATGCAAATCGGCCTCATCCCTACCTGAAGCATGTCACTTAGCCAGGGGCTGGCATGGGGAATGGCAGGCAGGCAGGGGTCAGGAGGACTGCCCGGTGGAACCCCGTGCTGTGGAGGCTGTCAGGAGAGGAGCACCAGCTGCTGAGCACCCACTTCAGCTGGATGTTGCAGGGCAGGAATTCGCGTCCAAGCTGACCAGGTCACAGGGTTTAAGAAAAGCAAAACATCTGACAGCTAACCACACATGGTTTGAAATGCTGTGAGCCTCATACCAGACACATCTGGGAACTTGTTCTGACTGCCAGTTTTTCCTGGGCAAGGCCTTTAAGACCTGACTCGGCTAGACTCCATTTTCACTTACCACCAGCTAATGTTTTTGGACCAAACTGCTTATAGTTCTCCAGCATGCCATACTGTCTCACCCTCCTAGCCATGCACTGTTCCCTCTGCTCGGAATACCTCCCCCCCCTCCCCCCAACTTCAGCCGAGAAAACTCATATACAGCCCTCAAAACTCGCCTCTGATGTCACCTCAAGGGGGCCTTTCCTAACCATCCCTGTTGTGTTCAGACAAGTCACGGCTTTGCCATATGCCCACGTTGCTCAAATCCAAGTCTGGAGGTCACCCTTGATTCCTCCCTCCTCATCTGCCCCTCACATTTGTTCTATCAGCGTGCCGCCCAGCTGTGTCTTCTAAATGTACATCATCACGTTCACTTCCGTCCACCTCCACTGCCAGCCCTCTGCGCTCGGCCACCTGTGACTCACCAGAGGGTCCCTGTAGCCTTTTAACTGGTCCCCAACTTCCCTCTTCCCAGCCCGCCACCCTGCATCACTTCTCCTCACAGGACCCACAGGGATCTTCTGAAAACAGAAATCAGATGCTGTTGTCTTCCTGCCTAATACCCTTCAATGACTTCCCACTGCTCTCATCATAGCCAAGGTCTGAACTGCGGCCTGCAAAGCCCTGCACGGCCTGCTCTGCCTTCTCGGCTCGCTTTGCCCTCCTGGCTCCTCCCTCGCCCACTGAGTTCCGGCCCACCGGCCTCCATTCAGTTCCTCCAATGTCCCAAGGTCCTTGCCTCTCGAGCGTTCACGTACATTGTTTCTTCTACTGGAACTCTCTTTTCCCTCTGTTCAGAGCATGGCCAGCTGGCTTCTTCCCAACCTTTTAGTCTCAGGTTCAGTGACACACCCTCAGAGTTTTCCCTGACCCCCCTGCCTTAAGCAGGGCCCCAGTGCGTTCTTCATCACTGCCTCCCATTCATTTCCCTCAAGACCCTCATCACAAGTTGTAATTAGATGATCTGTCTACTGAACTTGATTGACAAGAGCCAGAACCGGTGTCTTGTTCACTGTCATATTCCCACTGCCTGACAAAGCACTGATGCTCAGAGACTGGTCTAACCAGTCAGCGAATGAACTCTTCAGAGTATTTCCTTGTATCCTCCACAGTCTTTGATTGCCCCCATCCATAGGATTGTCTCCTGTTTCCTTCCTTGTCTGTCTTCTGTTAGACTGTGAGCTCCTTGTGGGCAGGGACTGTATTCATGTCTGTGCTCTCAGCCCCTGGCACACAGTACTGACGTCAGTGGATATCTGTCAATTGCTTGCCAGCCCTACTTTTGCACAGATAAGGAAGGACAGATCCTCTACCATTACCGTGTGAGTATTGCATGCCTCAAATTATAAATTTCTGGTATTTGCATATGTATTGTCCCCTACATTAGTAAGTTCCCTACAATAGTAAGACTCATCGTGGAACCAAAAGGCATTATAAAATGAGAATTCTTTCTGATAAACTGACCCTTCAAACCGCCTCCCCGTTTGACTCTCGCATCCCTTGCTGTCTATGGATTTGGCAGGTGGATTGTCTTTCTGATGGTCCAGTTGCAATTGATTTGCAAATTGATTTCATTAAGTCAATGAAAGTGATTTTGGAGAACTTCACAAATGTCATGCAAAGCCTGCTGATGGTAGGGATCTTGTTGAATGAAGGGGAAAATAGTGATCAGGATGATGATATAAGTATTTCAAAAGATAATGATTTGTGGACCAAAGAGTCCTAGGAAAAACTGGTGGAGTCCTCAGATATTTTTGTAAAAATTCCCTTTTTGTGACTGGATAGGAGAGTCAAGCATGAAATGAAAGATAGACATCGTATTGTGCTAGCATATCGTTTCATCAGAAGAATCACAGTCAGGTCCTCAATCAACTTCGATTCAGTGTTCATTCAGGACACTGCAATAATAAACCTAATTTTTTTCCTAACGTCAGATGAAATGCAACTTGTTCTCCTAATTTCAATTTATTTTTTCAAGAGAGTACCTTTGTCAGATCTTTTTGTCCCTGTTTGCTATCCTAAACGAATTCCTTCATTCCCCAATCATCTTTACTAACAAGGACTCCCGCAGTAGTGTGGAGACAGACCCAGCACCGTGCACAAATGAGCACCACAGATACCATAGATACACCATAAGTGGAGCAAGAACATTTCAAATACTTGCCAAGAAAGCTTCTTAACTAAAATCTAATAGATACTGCATCCAGTCCTTAGAGGTAGATACATGAATCTTCATGTGGTTTCTCCTGATGACCGTTTACAGAGGCCAGAGCTCCAGGATGGCACAAACTGTTATTGTCATGTGAACAAGGAATCATTCTCATGTTTAAAATCAGGAAAATGGGGAGTCTGGGTGGCTCAGTCAGTTAGGCGTCTGCCTTCGGCTCAGGTCATGATCCCTGGGTCCTGGGATTGAGTCCCAAATCAGGATCCCCGCTCAGTGGGGAGCCTGCTTCTCCCTCTCCCTGCCACTCATGCTTGGATGCTCTCACACACACAAAAGTAAATAAATAAAATCTTTTTTTAAAAATGTTTTTAAATAAAATCAGGAAAACATGTGGTAGCTGAGTATCCTCTAGAGCTGGGGTTGACACTCTGGCTTGTTGGCCAAATGCAGCCTGCTGCCTGTTTTCATAAAGTTTTATTGGAACACAGCCATGCTTGTTTGTTTACACATTGTCTGGAGCAACTTTCACTCTTCAGTAGTAGAGTTGAGTAGTTGCGATAGAAATCACATGACCCACAAAGCCTAAAATATTTACTACGTGGCCCTTCCCAGAAAAGGTTTTGCTGACCTTGATCTCTTGGAACAGAGATGTGCTGACATCCTTTGAGTCTCTTTTTTAAGCTGCCACTTTCTTT
Organism: Mirounga leonina; assembly: GCF_011800145.1. Lineage (NCBI taxonomy): Eukaryota > Metazoa > Chordata > Mammalia > Carnivora > Phocidae > Mirounga > Mirounga leonina. The sequence goes on from NW_023270490.1 coordinate 8,088,928, forward strand.
CTTTATGCCAAAAGGTCATGGAAAGAGTTTCAGTGTTAGTAATGGCAGGGTGGCTTGGAAGGGACCAACCCTCCCAGAAATAACAATTATACACGAACTCTGGACAAAACATTTAAAAACAATTCTCCGAAGGCACTGCCAGATGTCATCAGAGACTGCAAAGGGAATTAGAGTGGGTGAGGCTCATGGTCTTACAGCTTTTCCCCAGGGGGTGTGCGCTCGTCCGTGCCACACAGCATAGCTGGGACTCAGGCAGAAAGCCCCAGTGTTTAGCTGATGGTATTGAAGGGCAGAGTTTGATGCTGCTAGAGCAGCTGGGGGGAAGGGGGACAAATCCCAGAAAAGATGGATCCAACAAGAAAGGGAGCTCCAAGATCTGCTTATAAATTCCCTTCGGGCCTTCGCTTGACTCCCCACTGCAGGTGCACAGGGGAGACAGCAAGGAACCTAACAGAACAGCAGCTAGGGTGTCAGTGACACTGAGCAGAGAGACAGCTGGGGCTTCCCCTGCAACTTCAGAAGGGCCAGGCCTTATGGGGAGAGACCATGGCCCAGAACGACAAGCAGGCCCACCCTCACCATGTGTAAAACCAATCTCAGGGTGATTGTCCAGGTTTTAACACTTCAGAGAAGATCATAGAGGCTGGACAGTTTACATACACTCGCAGACTTCAAGGAAAAGTAGTCTTACCAACTTAAGTACAGGTGGGGACCCTCACACAGAATGGAAACTGATCAAACAAATGGAAATGCTAAAGCTGAAGACCCTGATACCTACGATGGAAAGTCCCCTAGATGACTGGCAAAACAAATTAGCCAATCAGAAGAACAGAGAGTGGGAAATGTGAACAGTCTCAGCACCATGGGGACGGATCCCAGCACCCTGAGGTGTGTAACTAGAGACCCAGAAGTTGTGAAGAAAGAGGGGAAACAATAAAAAGATACTTTGAGGGGCACCTGGGTGGCTCAGTCGTTAAATGTCTGCCTTTGGCTCAGGTCATGATCCCAGGGTCCAGGGATCAAGCCCTGCATCGGGCTCCCTGCTCCGCAGGAAGCCTGCTTCTCCCTCTCCCGCTCCCCCTGCTTGTGTTCCCTCTCTCGTGTCTCTCTCTGTCAAATAAATAAAATCTTTAAAATAAATAAATAAATAAGATACTTCAAGAAAATTTCCTAAATGTGGTAAAACATATCAATTCACAAATCCAAGAAGTTCTAACAAACCTGTAAGTACAAAGGAAACCACACAGACCGCTGAAAACCGGAGCGGAAGAAGAAAACCGTGACAGCAGCAGAGATAACGGGCCCATGCTGTGCAGGGGACAGCAATGCACGCAGTCCCCAGGCCCAAAGATAGTGGGACACAAGCCTCTTGAAAGTGCTTCAAAGCAGAAAGATGTCAATCTGCCAAAATTGGCTTTCAGACATGAAGTCCAAGGAATGACCTTTTCAGAACAAAAGGTGAGAGGATTCGGCAGCGGCCCCAGAAGGTTTTTCAGGCTGAAGGGAACCGGGTGGTCACTCATATCCGTAGGAAGAATAAGAACTGCCAGAAGTGGTAAATAGGAAAATCTGTCTTTTTTTCTTCTTATTTAGTGGCTGTTAATGTAAGAATTACCACACTGGCTTTCATGCTTACAGTGTATGTAGACTTTAAACATTTGACAGCACAGAGGACAGTGGGGGCAGAATTAGGCTCTTGCAACATTGTGATATTTTATTTGAGGCGGTACATTTTAAATTCTAAGTAGACTGTGAGAAAAAACATGTGGTAGTTGTAAGAGCAACCACTTAAAAAACAAGAAGATATAGCTAAAAAGCTAGTGAGCAAATTAATATATTAAAATTGAATACTAAAAAATAGTTGATGCAAAAGAGGGGAGGAAAGGAAAAACAGATTTTTTTTTTTAATGGAGCAAATATAAAACAAACAGCAAAATATTTGACCTTATAACCAGCACATAGTTGAGCCTGGTTTTTGATCCAGTCTAACAACCTCTGCCTTTTAAGTGGAATGTTCAATTCCTTTATATTTAATTACTTCCTCATATAAGAGGATTACCTCCACTATTAAAACATAGCTTGAAAATAAGGGAATGGATGGGGCGCCTGGGTGGCTCAGTTGGTTAGGCGGCTGCCTTCGGCTCAGGTCATGATCCTGGGGTCCTGGGATCAAGCCCTGCATCAGGCTCCCTGCTCGGCCAGAGGCCTGCTTCTCCCTCTCCCACTTCCCCCTCACGCTGTCTCTCTCTCTCTCTGTCAATTAAATAAATAAATAAAATATTTAAAAAAAAAAGAAGAAAATAAGGGAATGAAAAAGGATATCCTATGCAAATCATAAGCAAATGGAAATTATTCCAGTTACATCATTATCAACAAATATCAGTAAGGTAAGGTAGACTTGAAGACGAGTGATTATGAGGAGTAAAGAAGGGGCATGATAAGACGGGCCTTAAGGAACTTTCTGTACTGATAGAAATATTTTACATATTGGTAGGATGTTTACATGGATGTTCATACACATTAGTCATTTTATCAAAACTTAATTAACCAACTGAGCCACCCAGGTGCTGCAAGATCTTTTATCGAGCTTAAGATCTTTGCATTTCTCTACATGAATTTTACCTTACAAATTTAAATGCTAAAGAATAACAGAAACCCAACAACCCTGTAAAGGATGTTGCCAGTATAATACATCAAAATGAAAGCTAAAAATTATATATCTGATAAGGGGTTAATACCCAAAATAAATAAAGAACTTATACAACTCAGTACCCAAAAAGCAACAACAACAAATAATCTGATTTTTAAATGGGCAGAGGAACTGAATAGACATTTTTCCAAAGAAGACATACAGATGGTTAACACACACATGGAAAGATCCTCAACATCACCAATCACTAGGAAAACACAAATCAAAACCACGAAGATATATCACTTCACACCTGTCAGAATGTCAAGTATCAAAAAGACAAAGAGGGGCGCCTGGGTGGCTCAGTCAGTTAGGCATCTGACTCTTGATCTCAGCTCAGGCCTTGATCTCAGGGTCATGAGTTCAAGACCTGCCTTGGGGGGCGCCTGGGTGGCTCAGTCATTAAGCGTCTGCCTTCGACTCAGGTCATGATCCCAGGCTCCTGGGATCGAGCCCCGCATCGGGCTCCCTGCTCCGCGGGAAGCCTGCTTCTCCCTCTCCCACTCCCCCTGCTTGTATTCCCTCTCTCACTGTGTCTCTCTCTGTCAAATAAATAAATAAAATCTTTAAAAAAAAAAAAAAACCTGCCTTGGGCTCCACCCTGGGTGTGGAGCCTACTTAAAAAAAAAAAAAAGACAAGAAGCAAGAAGTGTTAGCGAGGATGCAGAGAAAAAGGAACCCTCTTGCACTGTTGGTGGGAATGTAAATTGGTGCCCCTACTGTGGAAAACAGTATGGAAGTTCCTCAAGAAATGAAAAATAGAACTACCATATGATCTAGTAATTCCACTGCTGGGTATTTACCCAGAGAAAATGAAACACTAATTCAAAAAGATAGATGCACCCTTGTTTATTGCAGCATTATTTACAATAGCCAAGAATATGGAAGCAGCCCAAGTATCCGTTGAACAATGAATGGATAAACAGGTGTGCTGTGTGTGTGTATATATATATATAAAATGGAGTATTTCTCAGCCATAAAAAAAAAAAAATCTTGCCATCTGCAACAACGTGGATGGAGTTAGAGGGTATAATGCTAAGTGAAGTAAGTCAGAGAAAGACAAATACCATATGATTTCACTCATATGTGGAATCAAAAAAACAAACAAGCTATGAGTCTACATAGCTACAGAGAACAAAGTGGTGGTTGCTGGAAGGAAGGGGTTGAGGAGGTGGGCAAAATGGGTGAAGGGGAGTGGGGGGCACAGGCTCCCGGTATGGAATGAATCAGTCACAAGGGTGAAAGGTGCAGCACGAGAAATATAGTCAATGGTATTGTAATTGTGATGAATGGGGACAGATTGGTAGCTCTCCTTACGGAGAGCACAGCACAGCATATAGACGTGTCCATTCGCAGTGTTGTACGCTTGAAACTAACGTCACATTCTGTGTCCACTATATGCACAAAGGAATGAACGAAGTGAAGGAAGGGAAGTGAAAGGAAAAGCTAATACTGTCACCATTTGTGCTCTTTGCATGCTCCTGCTAACCCTCAGCCCATGAAAGTCAGTCCAGAGTCTTCTCCATCTAGTAATGCTTCCTATTCTGTAGTGCTTTCTTGCTTACAGGCCTTAGTTTTGTTATTTTCTCTCTCCAACTTATTTTATTGGAAGTTACCTAGCTTTCACCCCAGTGGCAGAGATTTTTCTCACAAATAGTAGTAGGAAAGCTTCATGATGCCAGATCTCGTCTGGCATTTAGTTTCACATCACCTCATATTTAAACAGTTCTTATTTATTCACCAATTCTTGCTTACCTACAGTGTGCCAGGCATCAGGCTCCAGAGATAAAATGGTATATACTGAGCAGACATGCTCTCTTCCCTCCTCGAGTTTACAGTCATAATTTCACTTTCTTTTGCAAAATTCAAAATAACTTAAAAGTTTAGAAGCCAAAGGTTAAGCTCATTGGATAAGAAGTTGCAGAATCTATAACTCCATATGTAAATTGTACAGTACACCAGATGCTCACCTCTGATGACAGTTCCTACCCATACTTGGGGGTCAGCCGCCGGAACAGAGAAGCAGGATGAGAGTACAGGGGTATCACATCAGCCATAGACATCAGGTTTCAAAGGCAGGGTCTAAGACAAAGATCTAGTTGGTAAATTTCTTATCTGCAAGCATGGGCATCACATCCACTGAGCAGGTTGCCCAGGATCAGCGTCGACTGGGTAAAGAGCCTCACATTTTCCACTTTTCATCTCACGCTCATCAGGAGAGGTGGCCTGTTGACTGAGCCCTGCGGTTATCCCTCTGCCTCCCCTTCCCATCCCTTCCCTCCCTGTCACCAGGTAGGGGTGGGGGGCGGCGGGTGGGAAGGGGCCATGCGCACAGAGTGAAATGCACGTAAATGAAATGAGAGTTGTACCCGCATTTGGGAATTGCCACGTGTGCGGATATCAAAACAAGCGAGTTATAGACTCATCCAAGTAGCGAATGTAAATGTGTACTCATTTCTGTAGTACAATCAGCATTTAGATTACAGGCTTATCTTTACGGCACCCAAATGCAGCCACTTCTCTGGAGAACTATTTACAGCATTATTTTTATCTCCTGGATAGTTTGGGAAGCCAAAGTTTAAAGGACTATTGAACAAATGAGTTTGGGAATTACAACATTGAGTTCAATTAAAAAGCCTTTTTAGCTGAAACAATTGTTTATAGCACCATATTTAATTCCTATAAAACTGTATTGTAAACTATTTTCTGAGAGACGGAGTTACGTGAAAAGTTTCTTGCCCTTGGTAATTGCCGCTTCCTCTGCTCTGTGGCGCCGTGTCCTGGGCTTGGGCTTAAGACAAAGATTACCTTTTGTGCAGGGCCACTGGGCCTAAAAGTCTGGTGAGAAGCCTCTTTAACCCGCTTTCCCAATTGTGTTGTTTCTTCTTTGCCCTTCTCTGCAGTTTCGTGCCTTAGCGCCGATGTACTATCGAGGGTCGGCTGCGGCCATCATTGTTTACGACATCACAAAAGAAGTAAGCCTTTACATTTGCCATAGACTGTTTTGAAAGCTCTCTCTTGGCTGCTTCAGCCTCCAGTCGCTTTCGTGTTTTGTGTTGCAGGAGACATTCTCAACACTGAAGAACTGGGTGAAAGAGCTCCGACAGCACGGCCCGCCCAATATCGTCGTTGCTATTGCCGGGAATAAGTGTGATCTTATCGACGTCAGGTGCGTTACGAGACCAGGAGATGACAGTGCTGATTATGTGTTCCCTTTGTTCCTGAGCAATATCCAGTATAAGAATCTTGCTTTTATTTTATCTCTGACATTGAAAAATTCCTTTTTGTTTAGTTGAAGTCCTGACGTTTCAAACAAAAATTCAGAGTTCAGACCTTTGGGGCTGATTAGATGAAAGAGAGAGAGCGAGGCACAGGTGTGTGATTTATGTAAACATTGGTTACATCATACTTGACATTATCTGAGATGAGTGTAGCCCCCCAGGTCCCATGACGTCGGGTGCTTGAATGGGGAGAACATACATACTTTAAGGGAAACACATTTACTGGCAACCTCTCTGGACTACTTCCAGGATTCCCAAAGCAAGGACTTGACTTTGGCGGGAAAAGCAACCCTTGCCATCAGACAGATGCATTGTTAGTAGTGCTGAGTTCAGTTTTGTGCTCTGTAACCACAGCAGTGGTATGATTGGGAAGACCTCATGTCAGGGCTTGGTCACTGGCCGTTCATGACATCCTTTGTCATCACTAATCTGGCTAATGACTGGGTAGGTAGGGTAAGCTCTTGACGGGTAGAATTTCTGATTTGCCATTGTTGCCTTCCAGAGAAGTCATGGAGAGAGATGCTAAGGACTATGCCGACTCCATCCATGCGATCTTTGTGGAGACCAGCGCGAAAAACGCGATCAACATAAATGAACTGTTTATAGAAATTAGTGAGTATCTCTGTGCCCTATGGGTTTTCTCTTTGCAAAGCGCCTTAATACAGAGTTACACGGCTGGGGAGAATTCCCTCCGCACATCGAGTGGTCTGGTTTCCACCATTGTTCTCAGTGGAACGAGGTGGGAGAACATAGGAGTGGCGGCCAGGTCTCAAATCATGTTCTAATTGCTGGGGAGCTGCTGCCTCCCTTCTCGAAGGGTGTTGCTACCGAGTAAACAGTGCACAGGGCCTGGAAGCTGCCACCTCTCCCTCGGTCTCTCTGTAAATGTGTTTCAGTTAGTCATCCAGAGTCATCGAAAACAAACAGATCGGTAAAAGGAAATGAAATGCAGGTGTGACTCCACTGTAAGAAAACCCTCAAAAATGAAATACCAGGCGAGTAGAAAGTAAGGCCTCTTTTTCCACCCTTCCCCCTTCCCTTTCCAGAAGTGTTAACATGATGCCGCTAGATGGAAGGAGGCTGCAGCATCCCTTTGGGATCCTCTACAGATTGTATCTGTGTTTATTCATTTCATTCAAATTCATCAAAATATTTGTTGAGAACGGCTCCAGGCCCAAGGGAGACCGTGGCGAGCAAGACAGGCACAGCCCCTGTCTCCTGAAGCACACGTTCTGCTGCAGGGGCCAGGCAGTGACACAGACACCATTGCGATCCCTTCGGATGATGCGCAGCGATAGGGAAAACATAATGTGGGATGAGGTGAAGGAGTGTCTGTAGGTAGTCAGTGAAGGCCTCTCGGAGCAGGTGATGTTGGAGCTGAGATTGGGCAGAGCAGGCTCTGCGGAGATGGGATTCACGTTACCGTGTCAGACTTCCAGGTAGAGAACAGGAGAAAGCAGACAGGGCACAGTGAACTTCCTGGGTGAGGTCAGAGGTGACCGAGGCTGGAAGCGCACTTGGCCATCGTGTAGAGGAGGGAGTGCAAAACCCAGCGCCCCACAAGGCCAGGCAGGGATGGGCCACCAGCACTGGGACATGGGAGCGGCAGAAAGCCCGCATGACCCCAACAGCTGGCACATGTGGGCCCTGCTCCAGCAGGTGGGGTCACACTGGAATGGAGGCTCCTGGTTGCCCAGTTAATTACTGGGGTTATTTTTATCTTTTTTTTTTTTTTTAAAGATTTTATTTTTTATTTATTTTATTTTTTGAGAGAGAGAGAATGAGAGAGAGCACATGAGAGGGGGGAGGGTCAGAGGGAGAAGCAGACCCCCTGCCGAGCAGGGAGCCCGATGCGGGACCCGATCCAGGGACTCCAGGATCATGACCTGAGCCGAAGGCAGTCGCTTAACCAACTGAGCCACCCAGGCGCCCTATTTTTATCTTTTTTGATGACTTTAGTTTGTTCAGAGATCTGGATTTTATGTAATGTGTCGTGCTGTTTAGATTTGGCCGTTCAGATATTTTCAAAGCGCTGTGCAGGCCTACCAAGCCCATATGGGGCCACTGGCCTATGGGCCTGCAGCCTCTCGTCCAGTCCCTTCCCTTCTGTGTTTGAAGTCATGATGTCTGTTGTGTTCCTCGGCTATAAAGAACAGTCACCCAGATGCATGTTTGAAAGGCAACCTGAGGCCAATCGGGAATTTTTTAGTTGAAGCTAAAACATCTAAGGGCATGGTGTTGTGAGTGTGCCACAATTATCGGGTTTTTTTAAGTGTTCTTTACTCCAGCGGTATTAAAAACAGGAAGGTAGTGAGTTATGCCAACAATGAAAATTCTTATATAAAACTAGCATGTACATACTCATTTTAACTGTGAAAAATAAAATAAATACATGTTCACAAAGATTAGAAAAATTTAGAGAGATGTAAATTGAGTTTATTGTTTACTGGGTGTTGTAAAATTGCATTAGCACAGTGCCTGGCATGCTAACTTTTTATTGAAGTGTAATATACGTACAGAAGGGTGCTTAGCACTATAAAACAGAAGGAATTTCCACAAACTGAGTATACTCCTACAGTCGGCACTCAGATCGAGCCCCCAGAAGCCTCCCCCATGCCGTTCCAATTCCTCTCTGTCCCCCGCCCCCAAGGAAGCACAGTCCTGACTGCTAGCTCTTCAGATTTGTTTTGCCTGTTTTTATTCTTTATATTTTCTAAAAAACATACTGTCTATCCTCTTCTCTGTCTGGCTTCTTTAGCTTGACATTACATTTGTTAGATTCATCCATATCATTCCATGACTCATCCTCATTACTGTAGTGTGTGTGTGTAGTGGGGGAGAATATCCACCGTGTCGTTCTCCATCCTGTTGATGGGCATGTGCGTAGTTGCTTGCAATTCAGAGCTGTGGTAAATAGTACTTCTGTGAGCACTCACTTCATATCCGGTGTGCACACTTTGCGGACACATGTTTCTCAGGTCTGTTTATACCCAGGAGAAGATGGGTGTGCAGGTGTTCGGGAGGAGGTCTTCAAAGTGGTTACACCAGCGGGCACTCACACCAGTGGTATATGGGACCCCAGTCACTCTGAGTCTGCTGTGTGTGTCTTGATCTGCATTTATGATCGACAGTTAATGAAGTTGAGCCCCTTTCTGGATATTTATTTATTTTTATGTGAAAATATCTGGATATCCTCTTTTGTGAACTTTTGCCTATTTTCCTGTTGGGCTACCTGCCTTTTTCTTAATTATGTTTATAGTTTATTTTGGATATGAGTCCATCATTGATTATGTGTATTGGAAAGATCTGCTCTGTGGCTTGACCTCCATTTGTGAATCAACTGTTTCATAGAGCTGGGATTTTTAATCTTGATATAATCCAAATTATCCTTATTTCCCCTTATGGTTAGCACTTTTAGGTTCTAGTTTAAGAGGTCATGGTCTATTCCCAGGTTATAAAGATGTTCTCCTCTGCTTTCTTCTAAGACTGTTTCAGAGATGGCATGTAATACCAGCTGGATTTCCATGATCCATTTATTAGAAATACGTAACAACAAGAAGCTTCAGTAAAACTTTTAAATAAATTTGCAATTTATTCACAGCAGTATCTACAGGCATTTGAAAAGTAGTTATAGGACATTCTGGGGGACACTTTGAAGTGTAGACACCATGCTGTGTACTACCCTCCTGGCTTTCCAGGCTGCCCAACATGCTAGAGGCTCCAGGCTTGGTGACCAAGGACCTAAGAATTGGCAGCCTTGTTAGTGCCACAAGATGCATGTGTCTCTTCATTCCATGGTTTCAAAATCCCTCCGTGCCCGGTACTGTGCTAAATAGATACCGGAAACAAAGATGGAGAAAAAAGAACCTTTTACCTCGAAGAGCTTAGGGTCTAATTCAAGGGACATAGCTCTGTAGGCAAGTAAGTAATGTGCTTCTGGCTCCTGGCTGATTTTAGTGTGGGAGGTATTAGAGAGAGCTAAGAAGTGGGAGGGCATCTGGAAGGCCTTTGTGCATGGACACAGCCCTTGCGTTAGGGGCTGGGTAGGTGGATGGTGATTTAAGGTTTCTCCTGAAATTGACATTATGCTTCACGGAGCAGTAAAGGGAAACCTGTTCATTCTCATGCATTGTTGGTAGGAGAATAAAGTGGCACAGCCTCTTCAGAGAGCAATTTGGCAGCATCTGTCAAAATTTAAATTGCACGTCCTTCTTGCATTTGTGCTAGATAGACACTGGGAATATGGTGTGTGTGTCAGATAAATACCCAGGAGTAGAATAGCGTGACCCAGTTCTTCCACTCCTGTTAATTTATCTTACACATTGGTTCGCAGAGATATTTTTTACATTGTTGTTAATACGATCACAGTGTTGGAAACAAACTAAATACCCATCAACAGGGGGATGGATAAATAAATCACAGTACACCCATGCGGTGCAGTAACACAGAGCTATTAGAAATAGTGCTGCAGGGGGACCGCCCCCAGAGCGTCTCCAGTGGAAGCGGCAAGGGGGACAACAGTGCACCTGTCTGCTCCTCTCAGGGCTTGAGGAGGGGGCCAGGTACACGTGTGTGTGTGTCCTGTAGGCCTCCCTGCACACCTGTCTCTGGATGGTGGCTCTGCCCCGAGGCCGAGGGACAGCATGTTCGGATGGAATTACCAAAGTGCATATATTCCCTACTCAGGCTGTTTTGTTGGCATGTAATTTCTTTTTATTTAAAAACATTTTTACTAAATGCAATGTGGTATCCTTGTCCGGCCCCTGAACAGAAATAGGACATGAGTAGAAAAACTGACGTCGTCTGCACAAAGTCTGGACCTTAGTTATAGTTAGTGATGTGCCAGTGCCCAATTCTTCATGTCCACAAATGTCCCATGGGAGTTAAGATGCGGACATGCCCTGGGTGAGGGCTAGGTAGCAACTCTCTGCGTTATCTTTGCAACTTTTCTATAAATCGAAAATGATTCCCAGATTGAAAATTTGTTCAACTCTTTTTATTTTAGTGAAACCCGTCAAATTGCATCTGCACAATTGTTGCGTCTGCGAATGAACAGATTTGGAAAGTTAAAGTTCCTTCCCTTCCCTCCTCTCCGTCTAGGTCGAAGAATTCCGTCCGCTGACGCCAACCCGCCGTCTGGCGGCAAGGGCTTCAAGCTCCGGAGACAGCCTTCCGAGCCGCAGCGAAGCTGCTGCTGACCGAGCCTCGGCCTCCCAGACTTGATGATGAAGTAGGTGGTCCAGAAAGTTAACAGGAGGGCTGGGGTCCCTGCTGGCAGGTTTCGCCTCGCCGGTTTGGGTCTTCATGCAAAAGGACTCAGAGAGGTTGGCCAGTTCCGCTTCCTCTTTGGAGGCTGCAGCAGTAACATTTCCGTCTGCAGACCGCCGTCGCGTCACGAGTCTGGTGTGCAAAGGGACTGCATCGTTGGCTTTTGACCTTGCTGAAAAGGAACATGTAATTGTATGGATGGTAGGATTAAATTGTTGAGTAGTTTTGTAATCAAGATTTTATGTAACATTTGTAAAGGGAAAATTAGCACTTTCATGGTTCTTGAGGAAGAAAAGACCTTGCAGAGATTGTAATTTCCTTGGTTTCCCGTTACCACTGTTAGAGGGAATCGTATCATTTAAAATGTGGTAGGTGATCGTAAGTGGAGGGATGGCAATCATTATTGGGAGCTAAACTGGGTTATTTATAGGACTGATGGAAATGACTCCGTCCCCACCATCTCTAAAGCACTTTAGCCCATGATAACATACAGTAAATTAATAACGGTAACCACAGATGCATAGCTCACCCGAGGTTTGCATTCCAACCTCATCCTGTATGTGTCACAAAACACATCATTGGCACCTTTTTAAATAAGCTCTCATGATCAAGATGGTGGCGGTAGAGAAGCTGTATGGAATAAATTGAATTGCGTATGTTTGAACTGACTAGCAGTGGTTTAAAAAAGAGGAAGAAGAGAGATAGTAAAGAAAGTGGTGTAAATTCTGTCAATTTTTTATTTAACCCAGATATTTTGGTGGGGAAAACAGTTACCTGTTGCTTAGCATATGTAAAGTTGTAGTCTATATTTATGAGACCATTGCTTAAAGATTATAAATTATGTAAATACATGAATAAATTCTATGTTTCACCCAACACTCCATTTAATCTCGCAGCCAGTGTCTTGGTGTGCCCACCCACCTCTCAGCCTGTCTGGGGGGGGGCTCTGCTGCACATTTCTATTGGGCGAGAGCACAGAGCACTTGGCTTTCAGTCTTTGAAGAGGTCTCTGCCTCTCCTTCCACCCACCCCTCCCTTCCACATCCCATCTGGAAATCATAATAAAGACATATGCCACTTTGACGAGCCTGACTAGCCCTTCCTAGCCTGGGGGTAAAAGATTACACTCCAAGTTCAAGTCATTTCACCTGGTCTTGGTAATAAGTTTCTTTTAGCATTTACAACGACCTCAGACAAGTGTTTCAAGCGAGCTTTCCTTGTTAACAATTCAGCTTATCTCTCCGTTTCCTTTATCCCCCTGCCTCTGTTAGTGGTTAACACTCTTTCCCTCAGGGAGCCTAATGAGGTTTTTAATATAATCTAAAAATAAAGCACTGAAGTGAAGTTGGTGACAATTTGCTCCTGGTCTAATTTGGCACCCTTCCAACCTGAGTATTGTAAGGGAAGGAAATTTACAAGATTAAGTAGGAAATGAAACAGCTTGAATTTCAAACTAAATTGTGTTTTCAGAGCTATCCTTAAACTGAACAGTTGAAACTTTTAAAAATAATTGTTATTTCCCTGTGCCCTCCACTTGATATGGGTAGATTTTAATGGGAAAATTATAACCCAGATTAAGTAAAAAGCGATTCCCTTTTCCCTGGTGTATATCTTAAGCATTTGAAATTATTTATTCTCTTGCTGAAATCATATGGAAAGACTGTAGTTAGGGAAAATTCTAACGTTTTGTTTAAAATACATGCGGACTCGGTACCCTCCTAGCAGCTTGCTCCCTTCCCACCATGAAATGAGCAAGCTGTAGGAAAAAACACATGATTCTAAGGGTGGGCTCTTGACACCTGAAGAGGGTTGAATTTCCTTTTCCATACATGCAGATGGATCAGGGCATCTGGCCTCGGCCGTGGTGTGTCCCTAACACTCCCACTGCTGGGCCTCCATCTCCACGACAACAAACAAAATGAAAACAAAGGGTGCTTGACTCACTACCAAGAGGGGGTGCACGGGTGGCCCTTTCTGTCTTACTTCACCAAAAGATGACGCACATCTGTGACCTTCACATTCTTCCCACCAAACCTGTCAGCCTGTCGATGATTCCCTGGGGCCTGGGTGCCCGGGGAAGGCCGCTTGTTTCCGTGCGTCTCTGACTGGCAAGGCGTCGGCCTGCCTCTCATCCTGTCCCCACTGTCACTGCATTTAGCCCAAAACAGGGCCGGCTCTTCAGGCCCTCCTTGGCTGTTCTTTCTTCATGACTTCTCACGCTCCTCCCCGTTTGTAGAGAGGGCTTCTGTTTGGTTCTGGCCACATGTTTTAGTCCCAGAATGAATGACGGGTGGGTGGCTCGTGCAACATCACTGTCTTCCTGAGTTCTGGGGCCTCTTCTCTTCTGCCCTCCTTTTCATCAGACTGTCTCAGGAATCCACGAGAACCTGCTTCTCATGTAGCGCTTTCTTAACCACTAGCCGCAGCACCTTGTCATCTTGGATCTTTGTGATCCATACCCCATGAAAACAGGGGGAAATGTTTCCATTTGTTTTGTTCGCTTGTGTGATGCAGAGATGGAGATTAAAGGCGGAAGCAGTGTCTTATTTTGAACATGCTTTGGATTAATAACCTGACCAAGCAATGATCTAATACACATTTCATATATTCTCAGTTCTTTCTTATGGGAAAAAGCCAGATTTCAAAGGAATTGAGACACAGCCCATCTATAAAAATCTTCTTTTTGGTTCCCTTCTGACAAAGGGCCATTTTAAAAAACTTTGGGGACTGAAAAAAGAGAAAAATCATTAATTAGCTGCAAGTGTATATTGATTCCTCTCAGAGAAACTGAAATGAGCTCTTTGCAGGTGCCCAGTCCTAGGAACCATCAGTCTCCAGAAATCTCCTTTCACACAAGTGTTTTTCCGATTCTGTGGTAACTAATTAACCATCATTTGGTGATTAAAAGAACATAAAGTAAGAGTATGATTAAGTGTCCTTCATTTTAAACTCTCTTTAAGAAGTGATTAGGGAGAAGTACCTATTGCAAGCCCTTCTGGTTCCAAATGAAACCTCCATCACCTGCTTTTCAGCCATAGGCAGGGTAAGTGCTACGCAGAGCGGCTGTGAGAGTTGGTTCCTTTAAAATAACACATGTCCTTGTTGCCCATTTATGATTCTGGTTGACGCGGACGCCTCCCGTATCCGAAGGTTAGCGCCTTTTGTATTAGAGGCTTGACCTCCTCCCTGGAGTGGGCTGGTGCCCTTCTCGAGGCAATCATTTTTCATTATTTTTTAAGTATTATTATAAAAAGGGAAGGAAGACCACATGTAATTTTAGAATTTCTCTTTAAGTCTTGTTTTGTTTTGTTTTGTTTTTTCCTCAAGAAGGAAAACAGGTCTAGGAGACCTTCTAAATTAAACTCTGGGAGATAGAGTAATGAAAATGTCCTTTAGAGAACCGCTCCATGGCTTTCCTGGAGATGTCAAACCAGACTCTCGCTACCTTCTCGGCAGTGTGTTAAAATGGACAGGTCTGACTCAGATTACACTGCACTAATTGGCATGTCCGCCTCGGGGCTTGAAAAGACATTTGTTCACCATTAGATGCCTCTTTTCTCTTCTGTGGGTGAGTTGCAAAAGAAGTTATATAAATTCTTACAAGCATTTTTTCCTACTCATTTTTTTCAGAACACACTGAGAACATGATTCATGGCCCTGCGGTTGTATAAGATACAGGTGCAAAGAATATTATATACAGCAGATGAGCCCCCCCACACACACATTCAGATGTCTTTGCAAGAACCTATCTGTAGAAGTAATGAGGGAATCCTTCCCTTCTGAGGAAGAGCTACCGAGAGCCCCTTAACTCTGATACCTACCAGGTACCTGCTTCAGAACATTGGGGGGATGACAGCCCACACACTCAGGCTGGCTCTCTTCTCTAAGCTCAGTAGTCTGTAAATGTTCTTCCTGGCTCTATAAGGAAAGTTAATGATCACGATAAGCTAGATGGTGTGAACTCGTGGAAACATCTTCCTCGTTTAAATTTGTTGGAAAGGGACTGGCAGCATGACTTCTGTTTACTGTTTGACTTCAAGAGAGTCTACTTCTTAACAGTTAAAGTATTTTAAAAAAGGAAGAAGTGGAATGTACTTTTATGGATCAAGCTATCACTATATACCTGCCTTCAATTAGCTTGGTGCATGAAAAGCTCAACAATGATTCAAGGTGTGTTTAGGAGACTTACCTTAACTCCTACAGCACGATCATAAAAAAAACAGTCCAAGTAACAGATCTGTCCAGGAGATACACATTATAGGCACAGTTTTAGAAAAGGGAGGTCATGTGGAAATCTAGCCTAGGCGTGGAAGAAACGACCTCTGCCAATTTCTCTTGACAGCAGAGTTACTTGTCTTGACTTCCAGTAATAGAAATCCAGGCAATTTGATTATCGGATTTGCAAGAAACATTAATGGAATTCTGGGGCATTTGTCCTGTTTTAAGTGCAAATGAAAGTCTAAAAAATATTAGAAGGGTATTACATTTTTCAGGAGCCTCCGGTTTTTCAATCTAAGAGAATGATAAGAGAGACCTGGCGTGATGAAGTTGCATTAGACATAATGAAGAAAGTGAATAAATAAAACCAAGAATTCCCATATTTCTCGGTTTGTCCTTCAGGATGCTCTGAGTATATAGGAAAATGATTTACTTTCCAAATCTAGAAGGACTTCCAGTAGCATAGATCAACTTTAATTTGATGGTCTGCACCATCAGAAATAACTAATATCTGTGTTCTTTCCTTTTAGAGTATAATCAATTACAGATGCTAGAATATTTTTGGCTTCAAAACAAAAGGATTCAGGAGTTTAATAAAAAAAAAATTTTTAAACCTTCCATCTTCTCTTACCACATTGAACATTTTAGATAGTAAAAGGAGGATGTACCCTCCATTGGTACTGGAATTAAAACCATGGAGTCTGAACAAATTTAAGAAAAAAATATTTCATTTATTGTTAGCTCGTTTTCGAATCTGTATGGTGCCCAGTACCTCATCAAAACGCTTCGTAAATGAAGCAAACCAAATTCTGGATAGCTTCCCATGAACAGGAATTCAAGTGCCCAGAATTCAGCTAATAAATGGGAAACCTAAGATAGTCATGATTTTTTGAAAAAGCCTTCTTTAACTGGTACTTTTAAACTGTAGATTCTTGATGTTCTCCTTAATCACGCCACAGAAACAGAACGTGCTGGTTTGATGCCACTTCTTGATTCGGGAGCGTGCCCTCGTTTCTGGAAGCAGATTGTGTTGAATGCAGGACGGTGAAGGAAATCACCTTTAATACAGCATATTGCACGGACGGCTGGTAGTCTTTACTCAGAACTGAAATGGCCCGGGTGGCTCCCAGGACAGCATGAGTCAGGTTGTGGAGAACGGAGGACGCAGCTCCTTGCCCACAGTGAGTCCAGAGCCGGCTCGGGCGCGTTGTTCAGCACACAGCAGCGCGGGACTTCGCCTCGGGGCCTCAGTCTCATGTCATTTGTCCTTTATCAATTCTTTCATCAAATCTGTGCCTGAATAGTGAGTTTTACCCCCTGAAAAATGTTGAAAGCGAGGCTGAAGTGTGCGTACCTCTGCTGACTTCGCATATGAGGTTATCACGGAGTTTCTGGAACTTTTCTGAATATGGGTCATGCACGTGATGTCAGAGTGACCGGTCGATTCAGCGCGGGCGGAGGGAATTGTGGGCAGCTGGCTAGTCAGAGCAACTGATTGGTGGCTCTATTTTTAAACCATTTGTTGTCTTGGGGGCCTGGGTGGCTCAGTTGGTTAAGCGACTGCCTTCGGCTCGGGTCATAATCCTGGAGTCCCTGGATCGAGTCCCGCATCGGGCTCCCTGCTCGGTGGGGAGTCTGTTCTCCCTCTGACCCTCCCCCCTCTCATGTGCTCTCTCTCATTCTCTCTGTCTCAAATAAATAAATAAAATCTTTAAAAAAAAAAAAAACCCATTTGTTGTCTTGTGTAGACAGGGCTGTATTGGCCTAGAAAAGATTTTTCTTTTTTTACTCTCATCCAGCTCAGTCTTTGCATCATTTCCACCTTATGAGTCGTTCACATAATTGTCAATCATGCCTCTGACCTTCTTAAGAATTGATGTCTTGCCTTCTCTGTGATCGAAACAGACTCCTTGCCTTATTTCTCTTCTTCTCATTTTGCGATGGGCTCTCCCTTAAAGACGCACGGCACCCGCCACTCCTCAGGGCACGCAGCATTGCTTCCCGGGCCGCCTGCCGCGGTGGCCGCAGCGGGGTCCGGCGAGCGCCGAGCGCCATGGGGAGACGCAGAGGCTAAGTCTAGGTGAGGAGCTCCCGTCTTTCCAGAGAGGGAGCGGGCCGCACTAGCCGGCGGGGGCAACATGACTGAGGGACAAAACGGGCTTTCGAGTCGGTGACGAGATGGCTGAAGTGTCAGAACATTTCTTCGTCTGTCACAGAGCACCTGTTAACGTATGTAAAGATACACATCTAAAGTCTTGAAGAGAAACAGCTGCGGAGATGAGCCTAGACCTTTAAAAATAAATAAATAAAAGCAAAGCTGTCGTACCAGCAACTCTTATTTCTCCTAAGAATGTCATGCCTTTTCAAGACCTGATGCAAGGAGTAAGATATTTGTGCCTTTTTATAATAGCACCTATTATGGGGAAGGAAGAAAAAAACCAAACCATTACGTTGCTTGCAGGTTCGGCCGCTTTGTAGCCCTGTAAACAGCCCGAATGCGTAGCCGCGCCTTCGCTGCATGACGTGTTGCTTCATCACCTGAGATGGAACATTGTAATGGGGATGGCCAAGCTCGCGTGGATGTCAAAGACTTTATTTTTGCAGTCTTTACCTTGGGCTGGACCTAAGTCTACATGTAAACCATATGATGTATGATGTCTGTATTGTTTGTAGATGCTGACGAAAGAAAACTAGATCTTTTGATTTTTTTGTTATAAGACTTTTCTTTTTATACTTAGGCTGGTAGTAGGTAGTTTGCAGACGGTGGTGGATTTGGCATACTTTTAAACTCTATCGTCTTAGCTTGACTGTTCTACGATGAACTTTACAGAGTATAACATGCTAAATCACCACAAAATTTGTTGTATTGTAAGAAGGGTGTAAACATTTTGTTAATAAAATGCTATGTTTACAAATACATGTATTTGCCTTTCAGATGGTTTGGTTTGGTTTCTCTTTTGTGGTTCGTCACATGCTTTTCTCAGCCAAATATTCTGAAGTAACTCTAATGCTATTTTTGGGAAACTGAAATGCCCGAACGTCGACAGCCACTGTGTATGGTGAGCAGCAAGGTGTTTTTGTCTCTGCTCCGGCCTCCCGGCTTCCTGTGTCTCCCTCTCCGAGTCCTTCCTTAGTTAAGGTGCGGGAGGGGGCTGGAGGCAGGCCGGGGCGGGGGGGCCCTGCAGTGAGCATCGGCCAAGTGAGGACCTGCGTCCCACCCTCTCCCCTGATCGGCGGGGTCTTGTCCAAGGTGCTGGCATTTCCATTCCAGTGTTGACTCGAACCCTGGAATCCCCCAGGGCCACTCACCACCTATAGGAGCACAGCTCCTCACACCTGTTTTCTCTTCGATGGCCCCCCTTACATAGAAGCACCGTGTCTGTACGCCGTGACTGTCCCGAGAGAGGGCAGACGGGACTAGAGATGGACAGACCTGGGGTGGAGTCCCAGCTAGCCCCTTTCTAGGCTGTGTGGCCCTGGGGAAAGCTCCTAACTTCTCTGAGTTCCATTCCCTTCGTCTGCAAACCGGGGAGGTGATACTTGGGGAAGATACCTACGTACCTGGCATTCAGCACAGCATTCACAGAGAGGAAGCACTCGTGTCTAATTTGTTTTCGAGAGAGAAAGAGAGCAGTGGGGGCAGGGGAAGAGACTCTCAGGCAGACTCCACGCTCAGCACGGAGCCGGACACGGGGCTTGAGCTCAACCCTGAGATCATGACCTGAGCCAAATTAAGAGTCCGATGTTTAACTGACGGCGCCACCCGGGCGCCCCTCACCTATAATTTGCTCTTACAAGCCATCTCCCTGATAATCTTTATCTGATTCAGTTTAAAAAACTATTTGTCATTAGTTTGTTGTTTTTTACATTTCTTCTGAAGTATAACATGTATAGAAAATGCTATAAATACGGTGTACACCTCATTAAATTTTCAAAAAGGAGACATACCCTTGTAGCCACTCTTCAGATCACAAAAAGACATCATCCACAACCCAGAGGCCCACCCGGTGCCTCCTTCCAGTCCCTATCTTGTTTTCTAACGTCACAGGTCAGTTTTGCCTGGGTTTGAACTTGACATACACACCCTGTGGTTCAAGTCTGGCTTCTTGCATTCAACATGGCATGTAGTATTCACGTTCGTTCTCAGCTGTACAGGATTCCACTGGGTGAATAAAGTACCATTTATTTATCCATTCCCATTCACGGGCACTGGATTTTTGCTGTTCCGAGCGTACCACCGCAAACATTCTTACACTTGTCCTCGGTGCCCTGTGCAGGTTTCTGTTGGACATACACCTGCGGGTGGAAAGATTGGGTCATAAGAGATACATGTATTTATAGTTTGGTTTATCTTTCCTTAATAGATAGTTTTCTAAAGTAGCATACTGATGTATCTCCCACCTGCTGTATGTGAGAATTCCAGTTGCCAGCATCTTTACCAACACTTGATAGAGTTTTCATTTTATTTTTTTTAAAGATTTTATTTATTTATTTGACAGAGAGAGAGACAGCAAGAGAGGAACACAAACAGGGGGAGGGGGAGAGGGAGAAGCAGGCTTCCCGCTGAGCAGGGAGCCCGATGTAGGGCTTGAACCCAGGACCCTGGGACCACGACCTGAGCCGAAGGCAGACATTTAGCGACCGAGCCACCCAGGCGCCCCGACAGAGTCTTCATTTTAGCCATCTTGGTAGGTGTGTAGTGGGGTCTGACAGTGGAATTTGCATTTCCCTATTCAATATATGTTCTGTAGGGCTTTTTAACCGTTACTGGAAGGGTTCCAGTACATACCCTAGCACATACCCTCCAGTATTACAGACGATACGTCCACCAACAGTGGGAGCTGCCCGTGGTGGACGATGGAGGAGGTCGATGCCGTGGGCGCAGAGCCACGGGCGCAGGGTCAACTCTCAGGTCCCCGTCTGGCTCTGTGGTAAGTTGGAGCAGGAAAGGCCCTATCTAAAGTTGAAAGGTGAACCAAAAACTGGGGAAGACGTTTCCTACGTATATAAAAGAATGGATTACTATCTTTAGTCTACTAACAGTGTCCACAAAACAGAAAGAACAACCTTCAAAAAGGGAAATGACCCACATTTAAAGACACACATACACCAGGTTCCGTACAAGAATTCCTGAGTCGACAAGAATAGCCCCGCAGCCTTGTTTTTAACTGCTGGAGAAAGAACACAAAAGAAGCAAACTGTCACGTACAGATTAGTGGGGACTTGCCCAATATATAGTTGAATGAAAAAGAAAAGATAACGTGAGTATGTATGTGGAATCTGACTCTGTTTCAATAAAACAAGTTACGCCCATGCACGTACCTTTACAAAGTATGTGCGAGCTTCTAAAATCCGGAAATCTGTCCTCCAAGCTGTTAGTCATTATCTCCGAGGAGAAAGGCTTGGATGACAAATGCCACCTTTCCCTCGCTGTGTGCTTTATATATACTTGCATCCTTTTTTACACTATTTTACTGGGTGCATGTGTGGGGTTTTCCTTATTAAAAACAAACAGGGGCCCCTGCTGGCGCAGTCGGTAGAGCCTGCGGCTCTTGATCTCAGGGTCCCGAGTTCAAGGCCCACGTTGGGTGGAGAGTTTACTTAATAAACAACAATGACAACAAAATTAAAAATAAAAATTCAGGAATTCCTGCACCCTAATCCCCTCTCAGATCCTTAATGGAAACTGGCTGAATAGATAAATGGAAGTGACATTCGTCTTTGTTTTCCTTTTTAGAACACACCTTCCCTTCCAACCCTTGTGCACTGCTGGTGGGAATGCAGCCTCTCTGGAACACAGTATGGAGGGTCCTCAAGGAGTTAAAAGTAGAGCTACCCAAAGATCCAGCAATTGCACTACTCAGTATTTACCCCAAACACAAAAATAACTAATTTGAAGAGATACATGTACCCTGATGTTTATTGCAGCATTATCCACAATAGCCAGATTATGGAAACAGCCCAAGTGTCCAACAATTGATGAATAGATAAGGAAGATGTGGAGTATATTTTTATATACAATGGAACATTACTCAGCCACAAAAAGAATGAAATCTTGCCATTTGCAACAACACAGATGGAGCTAGAGAGTATAACACTAGGTGAAATAAGTCAGAGAACGACAAATACCTTATGATTTTACTCCTATGTGGAATTTAAGAAACAAAACAAATGAGCAAAGGGGGGGAAAAAAGACAGGAAAACCAAGAAACAGACTCTTAACTACAGAGAACACACTGATGGTTCCCAGAGGGGAGGTGGGGGGGGGGGGGGGGAATAGGTGATGGGGATGAAGGAGCGCACTTGTGATGAGCACTGGGTGATGTATGGAATTCCTGAATCTCTATACACCTGAAATTAACGCTGTGGGTTAACTAACTGGAATTTAAATAAGAATTTCAGAAAAAGAAACCAAAAAACACACACCTCCCCTTCAATGTGGTCAGTAAAAACCTTAGAGCCACATTTGGAGCAAGTGGGTAGAACTTTACAGAACAAATTTTTTTATTTTGATATTTGATGTAAATCTTTTCAAGCTGCCCTAAATCCTCTTAAGAAAGAGGGGATATAAATAAATATACGTTAAGAAGAAGAATATTAGTCTATAGCCTGTCAAAATAGTACTGTTGGGGAAGCCAGGCTCATTTATGGATGCCAAGAAAAAGAGAATGACTCTATGCCAAAAAGGAAGAAACAAATTAGCACGCACCCGAAACAAACAGGGATGTTTTAAATGCATACACAAAATAAATTTGCTTTATTTTTCCACAAGCAACTGGCTGCCTGCCTTAGAGCATGTAAGAACCAAATCATGGACCGGGGTTTCTAAGCAACCTTAACGTTTATTGCAGACTTTTTTTTCCCATTAAAAGTTAAGAACTAGGGCGCCTGGGTGGCTCAGTCATTAAGCGTCTGCCTTCGGCTCAGGTCATGATCCTGGAGTCCCGGGATTGAGTCCCGCATTGGGCTCCCTGCTCGGCAGGGAGTCTGCTTCTCCCTCTGACCCTCCCCCTCTCATGCTCTCTCTCTCTCTCTCTCATTCTCTCTCTCAAATAAATAAAATCTTTAAAAAAAAAAAGAAAAAGATGGTAAATTATAAAATAAAATGCAAAGCCTTTTAATATTTTCAATTGTTTGGCTTATGTTAATACCAGCCACTAATCATGATTCTCTACTGAAAAACGTCAGTGTTGTTTGGGAAGTCAGGCATCTCAGCTTTCTAGAATTTACTCCCCCCCCCCCCCAGAAGAATCAAATGATCACTTCCCTTTATACCCTCTGCAAGGGACCGCTGCTGGAGCTTACAAGAGAGAGGGAAGGAAAAAAGATTTGACAGCTAACACCTCGTCAGAATGAATCACCTTGTTAATTATGATTTTAACCTGACCTCTGGTCACTTCAATTTTTATCTTGAGCACATCCTTTCAGCAACTTCCGGGAAACAATGTAAACCTGCAGAGATCACCTTTTTAAAGTTGACATAAGCACAAATACCACTGTTAAAGGAGTGGGAAACAAGACGAGGACCAGAATTCTCTTCATTAGTACTCAGTGGAGAATGTTACCTTCAGGTCTCTGTTAAAATAAAATATATGGAAAACATAATGAGGCTATTATGTCTCCATTTCATTAGAGACGGCATTTTTAAGAAGAAAATTGTAGGGCTGTGAACATAAATGGGAGGTTAACGCACAGTCTTGGGGCACAGAAGTCACGCCCGTGGTATACTATCATCAATGTTCCCATTTCAATCCGTGGCTCCAGCAATGGGGTCGAGTGTCTTCTTTGCATATAAATGAGAACACATCATAGTTTGAGCAGATACTACAGCAGTCATGTGGGGGTTCTTCATCAACGGATTCAGACCTGCTGTCTGAATCAGTCAGTTATTACCGTCTGGTCCTCCAAATCATAAAATATCCCACCAAGCATGTTCTGCTTGAATTTATTTCTCTATTTCCTATTTCCAGCATGATAGCCTTAAGTTAAAGAAGTAGGATCCCTGTGGGTTTTCTTGCCCTGTTCTTAAATTACTTCTCCCAAAACAAATCTTCTGAATGTAATAGGAGTTGGGAACATGGGTGGTCAAGTGGCAGTTTTAATAAATGGCCTGTTAATCTTGCAGGTGCTGAAGTTTTGAAGCCTCTTAAGAGTCCGTGTAAGGAGACGATCATTGAGTAGATCAGATTACCTCCCTCCCCCACCAAAAAACAAAAACAAAAAACAAAAAAAAGAACAGCCACCTTGAACAGAAGAAGAAGAATCTCACCAGCTCTTTGGCATGAGTTAGATTAAATGATGTGCAGATTTCCGTGATCCAGAAATCTTGATGAGAGCATTTCAAGAAGTAGAATAAAATTGCATTTACTTGGAAAATGGGCTCCGAGATGAATGACTCAGGGCTCATGTTTCCAAGAGGCCTCCAAGGTCAGCCAGAAGACACTTAGTATTTTGCTGACTCAGGCACTGTGCTGAAGCTTTGGCTGCCTCCTCTGTGAGTCGGAGTGTGATTTTATTTGTGAAATGATAACGATGCATCTTCACGCGGTGACTGTGAATAGTTAATGATGGCAAACAGTCAAGCTGCGGAAGCCAATATTACTGATCGCATCAATAATAAACATAGAAGTTTCATTACTAGCCCTAGCATCCATCTGTTACCAAACCACACATTCAGTGCCTGCTTTTTTTTTTTCCCACCATGAATCCATCAGCAACTTCTTTATTGTTTCTCTAATACAGCCTAAAACATAGAAAAATTCATCTTTACTTTTCATAATGCTGTAGTTTAAAAAAATACACCCACACATGCCCATGAGTACACACGCAAATGCAAAATGAAGAAAATACACGTGACTTCAACTGCAAAGTAAAATGAGAAAAAGACAAAAATGGCTTGTGACCCCAGCGGCAGGAGAACAACACGGATCCGAGGGGGTCTGAGCTGGAGGAATCCGAGGCTGGGAGCCTGGAGCAAAGAGAAGATGGAAAGGGGCCCAGCAGCTGAAGAGGCGGAGCATCTGTAAATAGTGCCATGGGCACCACAGCTGACACTTGTCACCCCCACCCCTCCCAGGGACCCGCTTCTGGAGGCTGACCCAGCATCGTTCAGTATCCAAATTAAAGGTTAAAACGCTAGCCACTGGAAAGCCCTACATCTCAGCACGGAGGAATACCTAAGTGAAAAATCGGACTGCTATCCTACACCGTGCATTATCACAGCACAAATACATGAGGACCCCCATAGGGAATTCGTCTGCCGAGAGGTTCTTTGGTGACACCTTTCCCATGGTGGGGCGGGGGGGGGGGGGGGGGGCGCTAACAGAAGGTCTTCACTGCGGGGGTCCCTTTTCTAATTGCTACAGTTAAGAATCGGTTACTGTTACTTAGTAACATTTACAGATTGGGGGAGAGGGGAGACCTTCACAGAGTTACAAATGGATGATGAAGAACCAGTTTTGGAGGGGTTTTATTTTAAGTCATCTCCACGACCGACCAACGTGGTGCTGAAACTCACAAATCCCGAAACCCAGAGTCTCGTGCTCCACCCACTGAGCCAGCCAGGGGACCCAAAGAATGTGTTTGTAATGCCTTGTTTCCTGGATGGGGGGTGCCGGGGGGGGATTTTCATATGTGATGAGCTCATTTCCTCACAAAGTACAAAAAGACATACAAACCTGCCCTGCAATGTCCTCAATCCCCGGGAACGGAGCAGCTCCTCAGCTCACATGCCCCACAAGCCTCCCAGGTGTCACACGGACCTGGGGAGCTCTCTGAAATGCGCCCCATGTTAATAGCGAGTATCTTAGTGAGGGTTGACCATGTGCTAGCCTAGAACCTCACTTGTATTCGCTCGCTGGATCCCCCCCCAAACCTAGGAGGCAGAAACCATCTTTATTCCCCGCCTTCCAGACAGGGGACAGACACAGGGGGCGGCAAGGAGCAAGCAGCCCCTGGCACCCACAGCCGGGCTTGGTGCTCTCCCTCCGGCCCGACACAGTCCCGCAGCACATCACACGAGGCCACCCGTGACCACCGTGGGTCAAGACAAGAAACAAGACCCGTCCGTGATCATGCTGAGCCCCAACAGAAGCAAGACCATTGTCCAAACACCCTAAGTCAGCCAAACATGCCCTCTCCCAGCGAATCCGAGCGACGGTTCTGGCTGTGGCTTTGCCAGTTGGCTGCAGGCCGGCTCTGGTCTGCCCGGCCCGGGCACCCACCCGATGGTAGGACCACCCTGTCCTGGCCGCAGCCAACCCAGGGCAAAGCCCCACTTCCTCCAACCTCCCCCGCCATCAGCTCCCCCAGGTGCAGGGCTGCTTCCCTCCTCCCTCCTTCAGTGGTAGGTGTGTCCCTGCGGGCTTTGGCTGGAGGACGTTGCCTATGGCGTAGTAACTTCTAGTAAACCACAGAGTTGCTGGCGCTGGGTGGGAACCGGGCTGCAGGGCTCTGGCACCCGGGAGGAGCAGGCCTTTCCCGGTGGGAAGTGACGGGCCTTCCGCAAGGATCTGGATTCCATGGGAACCCCTCCGTTGCTTTACACACTGGGATGCCCAGTTTTGTTTTTCCTCTACAAAGAAATGCAAAGTTGTAACAGTCCCTCGAGAATCCATAGCCCTAAGCATCCCTGGGAGTGGACACAGGAAAATGGAACCAGAGGAGCAAAACTTTAAACTCCTCCACCTCCATCCCTCCCTCTTCCTCCTTGTCCCTACCCCATTCCATCCTCTATCCCTCCCTCTTTCTCCCACCCCTCTCCCTCCCTCCTTCTCCCACCCCCTCCCCCTCCATCCCTCTCTCTCTCTCCCCTCCCTTGTCCTCCCTCTCCTTCCCTCCTCCTCCCACCCCTCTCCCCCCTCTATCCCTATCTCTCTCTCCTCCCTCTCCCTCCCTCTCTCTCCCTCTCTCCCCTCCATTCCTCTCTCTACCTCTCTCCATCCCTCCCTCCTTCTCCCTCTTTCCCCATCTCTTTCTCCCTCTCTTCCTTCTCCCTCTCTCTCTCTCCTTCTCTCTCTCCCTCCATCCCCCCTTCCTCGGTTCCTCAGCTCCCAGCCCTCCCAGCCCCGGAAGGGCTCTGCTCCACCTCTCTGCTGGGGGTCCCCTCCTTCTCTGACGCTGCTGGCCAGGGGCAGGCCCGGGGGCGGCCAGCGGGTCCGCAGGACGTGGGGGTGGGGGCGCTTGACTCTGCAGTCACAGAGCAAGCTGCGTTCTTACTCAGATCAATGACCACAGCAAAGCTTTCTAACGATGCCTTCCCTGTTGCCTATAGTAGGTAGAGAAAGATAAATGTCTACACCTATACCTACAGATTTTTTTTTACATGCTCTTGTCATTTATCTAGGGTGGCTTGGGAGAGACAAACAGAGATGATGGGAAGAAGTGGAACACTCCCAGCGCTGGTGACTCTCTGGAGGGGCCACTGGAGACTCTGTCTTGCTTTGCTTTGTCTCCTGGCTGGACAGAGCAGGAGGGGTCCCCAGCACTCAGCCCCTGTGTTCCTCCATGAACGAAGGCCACACCGTGGGCAATCACTAGGGCTTGGGGAAAAAAGAGAGGTATGCAAATTTTACATACACACGAACACACAGACAACACACATGGATACATTTCCTGTTCCCCCAACCCCCAACACACTGGAAATAATCTGTGGGGACCCTATAAACCCTTCCCACAATAAGACCATGCTCACTCCCTGCCTCATCAAACATTTATCATGTAGCTCTTCTGCCTCACACTGCCTTGGCGGAACAATGAGGTAAATATGCCTTCCTTACCCCTAAGGAGCATGGAATCTAATTATCTTCTAGAGATCCTTTGGGGATCTGCTTAATAAATCAATACAAATGATTTGTAATTAGAATATCAATTATTTGTATGCAAATGTGGCCTTCTGGGTGCTTAGGGACAAGTCCTAAGGACCGAAAAGACTCTCTCCCCCACCCCCCCTCCAATCCTTAATTACATTATTTCGTTCATTCATCAAACATTTATTGAGCACCTTTTACGTGCCAGGCACAGAGACAGGGACCAAGAATCCATCCCCAGTTGCTCTGAGTCCGGAATGAAGAACCAAGGGAGTTCTGGGCAACGGGAGAGCTTGCTTCTTGTGGGGGGGCGGGGGGAGGGGGAAAGCAATGGTCTTCCTCTGCCCCCAAATCTGCCAGCACCCACCTTGTTCACTGAGACCCTCAACTGAGCAGACAGATGCTCCCAAGCACTCCAGCCCGAGGCTGGAGGGGCCCCCTCCTGGGGCAAGGGTCAGGCTCCATCTCTGCCCCCCACCCCCCCCCCACCCCCCCACCCCCTCACCCACGTCTGCAGAGACGTGGGGTGGCTCCCCAGCCCCCACCCAGGCCAGTGCTGAGCTGCCAAGTCTGTCCGGATTTCAACAAATCCTGTGCCCAGGCCAGCCCTGACACATCAACGTCGGGGGACCCCAGACCGTCATTCAGTCATTCCATTCATTTCTTCCCTGGTTCCTCTATCGACTCCTGTGCTTCGAGCCCCTGCCCGGCGTCGGAGGCAGAGCGTCCAGCCAGGGATGCATCCTGTACGAGGCTGGCTTCCTAGCGGGAGACAGACAACAGAAGGGCTGGGAGGGGAAGTGTGGCTGACGTAGAAGCCGGGTTTGGAGAGCCCCATGACACCCCCTCCGGAACAGCTTTCCAGGACCGGCCTCCAGGACAGCCCACACCCACCCTCCGTCGCCTTTTCCCACTCCATCCCTACGCCAGCCGGTTTTTCTTCAGAGGACTCCCTTCCCAAGGCCCATTTCACTTGAGTACGTCTGTCTCCTGTGCCCCTCCATCTGAGAGCAGGCTCCGCATGTCCCCAGCACCTGGCAGGATGCCCAACACATAGCAGGTATGTAGGAAGTCGTGTGATGACGATGACAATGTACAGGCTGCCTCGGTAAGTCCAGCGCAGGAGACGACAGCGGGTGCAAAGGGCCTGTGGCAGAGCCCCTGGGACTCCTGGGCCTGACCCCACTCCGGCACCTGGGCCCCTGGTTGTCAGAAGTGTGCCTCTCACCCGCCGCTCCAGTCCCCTTCACCCAAGTCCTCTTCTCCAGCCTCTCACTCCTCCCGGGCAAGTGGCTAAAGCTCAGTGCCTTGGTGATCTCATCTGCAAACCAGAGAATATGACTATGCCTGCATCATGAGAATGTGTGAGACGAACGGCGTTCTCAGCACAGTGCTTAGCACAGTACCCGGCGCGGTGCCCTCGGTCCACCGTGGCTGCGTATGCTGGTTTCATATCAGGCCATCCTCCAGTTGGCTTCTGGAGGATCTCTGTGAAGAATAAACTTGCTGAATGCAAGGTGGGATCTTGGGGGTGGGGAGGACAGTAGGGGAGAAACTGGTGACCTCCAAAAATCGCCTGGAGTTTAGTGGAAAATAATGTTCCAGCAACAATAATGTTGCTGCCACTGTCATGTGAAATGATGTTAAAATGATGTTAAATGATAATGCTGGGAATACTGGCAGAGGCGTAGACAGAACTCTCTATACGCCTATTGCAACTTCTCTGCAAAGCTAAAATCACCGCCCCCAAAAAGGGTATTTAAAAACAATACATCTTTGGGCGCCTGGGTGGCTCAGTCGTTAAGCGTCTGCCTTCGGCTCAGGTTATGATCCCAGAGTCCTGGGATCGAGTCCCACATCGGCTCCCTGCTCAGTGGGAAGCCTGCTTCTCCCTCTCCCACTCCCCCTGCTTGTGTTCCTGCTCTCGCTGTCTCTGTCAAATAGATAAATAAAATCTTAAAAAAAAAAATCTTTTAAAAACAATACATCTTCTAAAAACACAAATTTAAAAAATAAAAAACTAAACAAACAAAATAAAAAAGAAACAAAGAATCTCTAAAAGCAATACAATAAAACAAAATAATAGGTCAGTTACTCCTCTGTATAAAAACATTGTGGAAGGCAAGGATATCCAAGGATAAAATCTAGACTCTCAAGCCTAACAGAAGATTCCCACCTCCCCTGACCCTTGCTGGCTATACTTCTCAGTCTCTTGGTCTCCTCATCCGTAAAGTGGGGATAAATGACCCTTCTCAACGCTGGGTTGAATAAATCAACATAAACAAAGCTCTTAGCGTAGTATCTGGCCCACAGTGACATACTCAGTACAAAGGAAGCAGAGGTCTAAGAGAGAAGATTGGAGATCCCGCACTGCTTTCTTTCAAGAGGAAGGGAGGGCCTCAAGGCAAGGAATGTGGCCAACCTCCAGAAGCTGGACAAGGCAAGGAGCCTCCAGATGGAACACACGTGGATTTTAGCCTCTTCAGACCCAATTTCAGACCTCCGATGTCCCGAACTGTGAGATAACAAATCTGAGTTGTTTTAAGCCACAATTTTGGGGTAATTTGTTACAGCACCATAAGAAACTAATACTTATGCTAATATACCACTTGACACAGAACAGGAGCAAGATACATTTGAGGAACCATTACAACTCCTTGCCTTTCCCCAAGCAGGCCCTGGCAGGCCGTGTACCCCAGGGCCTTTGCATGTGCTATTCCTCCACTTTTTTTTTCCTGTCTGGCAAGATCTTTCTTACGGTCTTTCCAAGACAATTCTCTAAATACTCTCTGAGCATTTACATTTTCCTCCCAGCCCCCAGAGCAAAGTTTACTGTCTCTTCATAACATTCTTCTCCTGTAGTTTAGTATTTATCACCGATTGTCATTATTCTGGTGTGGTGTTTATCCCCCAACTCCCCTCACTTGACAGTGAGGTCCTTTGTAGCCAAGACTAGATGCATTGCTGCAGGATGCACACGCGGGAGATTCTGAGGAAGACCTACAGACAGGCACAAGGGGTGGAAAGGATTGCTCTTCCTTTTTTTTTTTTTTAAAGATTTTATTTATTTATTTATTTATTTATTTATTTATTTATTTATTTGACAGAGAGAGAGAGAGGAAACACAAGCAGGGGGAGCAGAGGGAGAAGCAGATTCTCTGCTGAGCAGGGAGCTCGATGCGGGGCTTGATCCCAAGACCCTGGGATCATGACCCGAGCCTAAGGCAGACGCTTAACTGACTGAGCCACCCGGGGGCCCCGGGATTGCTCTTCCTGTTGGCTTCCTATTCCTGCCTGTATCACCTCAGCACCGAGCCCTCACCTGGCAGCAGTTCTGCCAGCCCTCGGCTTTTATATAGTAATCCCAGGAGAAGACGCGTTGCATCCGCTCAGAGGCCTCCAGCGCTGGCCAGTCCATACCCCCTCCTCAGAAGTCCGCTCCCACCTCCACGAAGGCCCTCTCCCCAGCTCCTGGGGTCTAATGACCCGGCACTGCCCCTCTGCTCCACCTGCCCTAGGCGGTAAGTCCAAGACCAAAGCGCTGGCAAACTCCATGTCTGGTGAGACCCTACTTCCTGGTTCACAGCCTGACAGTCTCCTGTGCTCTGGGCTTCTCTCTAAGGACACTAGTCCTGTTGATGAGGGCTTCACCCTCATGACCGAAGCTCCTCCTACACGCCCCACCTCCCAACACCATCCCATGGGGGATGAGGTTTCCATATAGGAATTGGGGCAGGGGGTTGGATACAAACCTTCAGTCTATAGTCTATAGCACTTACATTGCTTGAATTCTCAGGGTTTTCTGTATTTGTTGTTTGGTATCTTCCATCCTTCTGGAAAATTCTCAGACAACATGAAACATTGGATTTTATTGTTGTAAGATACACATAACACATAATTTACTAGCTTACCTATGTTAAGTGTGCTATTCAGTGATAGTGAATACATTCACACTGTTGGGCAACCATCACCGCCATCCATCTGCAGAACTCTTCCTCTCGCAAAACTGGAACTGCACACCCAGTAAACAATAACTCCCCATTCACTTCACTAGCCTTGTGACACCCTTGTCTTCTCTTCTGGCTTTTATGGTTTTTCATTACCTGTTTAACCATTTCCTTATTCTAAATGATCTTTGTCAAAATAACTGTTGTGGGGCACCTGGGTGGTTCAGTTGGTGAAGCGTCTGCCTTCGGCTCAGGTCATGATCCTGGAGTCCTGGGATTGAGCCCCTCATTGGGCTCCCTGCTCGGCGGGGAGTCTGCTTCTCCTTCTCCCTCTGCCCCTCCCCCTGTTCATGCTCTCTCTGTCTCTCTCTCAAATAAATAAATAAAATCTTAAAAAACAAAAAACTGTTGTAATTTCTGCTTTCCTGGCTGGACCTTGACTGACACCACTTGGTACTGAGAGTGGTCCCAGGACACAGACCCTTGAAGAAAGCATTCCGGGACTGATGCGGCCACATCCTCGTGCCCAACAGCAGTGTCAGCCGGACGGGATCCCAGCAGGGCTGGGCTGGAGTGGGCTCATGCCAGCTGGTGACTGGTTCAACTCTGTTCAGTGACATCCCGTAAGTAGCTTAAAATCAGTCATGGGGTGGGAGCGTTTGCACCACAGAAATCTGAAACAACTACAAATCAGAGTTATTCTTTTCTCCAGAGGGCTAGTTCAGCATAGCAAAGGTTATAAGGAGTCCACCAGGAACCCATGGTGGCATCACTACTTATTACGTTATCATCCACATTGGATTGTGGCACAGTGCCCACAGAAGAAGGGCCTCCAAGAGCTGGGTGGATGCTACACTTTTGTAGCTGTGAGGACAGAAGACTATGGGGTGGGGTGGCTGCATCTGAGTTCACTGGAGCTCTTGCAGAAAGAAAGTGACAAGCTCTTTAAACACGAAGCTTAACTCACAGTCAGAAAACCAGGGAGATTCTATAGAGCCCAAAATTAATCTTTTATTTCTAGTAGCTATAGTTTTTTGCCCTCGCTGGAAATCATACCCCAAATTTAATTAGGCAGGTGGCAGAATTACAACCTAAATGGACTTCATAGATTTTCCAAAATCTCAAGCAGTACATTGGAATGTCTACTTTGTCTGGCTGAGCCATGACACTCACTGACAGCTGTGGCCAGGGACAGACATGGCAGAGCTGGGCTGGGTGAGAAAGAGGTGTGGGAAGGAGGGATGTGGATGGTTCTCAGGATGGGAACAGTGAGAAAATACATGCGTCCCGTGTGAATGCCCACCCAAGTGCATCTACGGAAGCAGTGACTCTCCAGTAATCAAGTGGACCAGGTGACACGTTTTGCAGATGACAGTCCTTTTTCCCAGTGGTGCCACTGTTTGCTCACTGGGTTCATTTATGAAGTGGCCGTGGTGGCAGATGTGAAGTCCTACCTGGGCCCGAGAACATGGACTTCCCTCATCAAGCAGACCTGGCCACTTGCCACTGCTGGGTGCCCCAGGTGACAACAGTGGAGACCAGCCCTCACACCTCAAAGGGCACCATTTCCTGGGGAGGGGTGGAGGCTAAAACCAACGTTAGAAACCTGCCAGTGTGACCACTAAGATATGTAAAAAAAAACGAAACAGGACTTATAGACTCAAAAAAAATCCTGAAATGAAAAATTCCTGGAACAGGTTTATCAGCAGCCTAAAGGAAAATTAGTGACTGGAGGGGAGGTCTGAAGAAATATCCGTGATGTGGGACATAAAAATGAGAGATTTACAGAGAAGTAAAGAGATATGGAGAATGATATGTTTTACAGACTTCTCTTTCTCTCTCTCTTTACCACAGTCCACAGTAATAAATGCGTTTTATTTGTGACTCACTACATAGATATATGTGTAAGTATGTTAATAAATACAACTGAAACAAAAGTTTCATGAAATAATACAACACACTCTGATATTTGCTATTTATTTTCTTTCTCAGTGCTGGTAACAACCTACTAAATTGATTTTATAAGTCACTCTTGGGAAACAACCTACAGTTTGAATAACACTGGTTGAATAAACTACTAGTCAGACTTCCAGAAGAAAGAGTGAGAGAATGGGGCTGAGGCAATATTTAAAAGAGATGTTGTCACACATGCTCCAATATGGATGAACCTGGAGGACGTTATGCTAGGTGAAATTCGCCCGATACAAAAGGACAAATACGGTATGATTCCACTTCTGTGAGGTTTCTAGAGTAGTCAAATTCACAAAGACAGAAAGTAGAGTAACCCCTGGTTACTAGGGGTCAGGGGAAGGTGGAATGGGGAGTTATTGTTTACTGGGTGTGGAGTTCCAGTTTTGCGAGAGGAAGAGTTCTGCAGATGGATGGCGGTGATGGTTGCCCAACAGTGTGAATGTATTCACTATCACTGAATAGCACACTTAACATAGGTAACCCAGTAAATTATGTGTTATGTGTATATTACAACAATAAAAACCAATGTTTCATGTTGTCTGAGAATTTTCCAGAAGGATGGAAGATACCAAACAACAAATACAGAAAACCCTGAGAATTCAAGCAATGTAAGTGCTATAGACTATAGACTGAAGGTTTGTATCCAACCCCCTGCCCCAATTCCTATATGGAAACCTCATCCCCCATGGGATGGTGTTGGGAGGTGGGGCGTGTAGGAGGAGCTTCGGTCATGAGGGTGAAGCCCTCATCAACAGGACTAGTGTCCTTAGAGAGAAGCCCCAGAGCACAGGAGACTGTCAGGCTGTGAACCAGGAAGTAGGGTCTCACCAGACATGGAGTCTGCCAGCGCTTTGGTCTTGGACATCCTGGCCTCCAGAACCGTGAGAAATAACTGCTGTTATTTAAGCTATCCATTCCATGGCATTTTGTTATGGCAGCCCGAATAGTCTAAGACAATAAATAAAAAAACACATCATGGTAAAACTGCAGAACACCAGAATAGGTGGAAAAACAGACCATCTTTGAAGGGATGATAAGGATATTATCATCTGAAATCTCAACAGTAACAATGGTAGCTGGAAACCTTAGTAAACCAACCAAAATATCTTTCAAGAACAAGGGCAAAATAAAGTCATTTTCAGATTAACAAAAACAGAGTTTGGCCCAATAAACCCTCAATGAAATAGAATTTAAAGAATGTACTTCAGGCATAAGGAACGTGATCCTGGTTGTTAAGTTCTGAGATGCAAGAAGATGCGCAAAGAAATTGGTAACTGTGGTTGAGTCTAAACTAACATCAACCGTATAAAACAATTTAGTAATGACTTATGGGATGAAAAGGAAAAGATTAAACCTGAAATACACCACAATTAAGGCATATAATTTGGGGGATGGGTGGTTAGAGTTAAAGTGTCCCAAAGTCCTTGTATTTTAATGAAGCATGGTAAAGACATTTTAAAAATTGGACTTTCATAAGTACCCATGTCACAACTTCTAGGGTAATCATGAAAACAACAGAGATAATGTATAAGAGGAAGAAAAGAGAATGAAAAAAAAGAAAATCAGCCCTAAGGAAGAAAAGAGAGGAAAAAGAAAAAAAAAAAAACCATAGGCACAGCAAATAGAAAGCACAAAATAAGGTGGTAGAAATAAATCCAGATGTATTAGTAAATATAATAAGTGTAAATGGACCAAATGCTCTAGTTAAAAGACAAAGATTATCTTTAAAAAAACTTATTACAAAAAATTTCAAGTATACAGAAAAGTAGAAAGAATAGTATAAAAAATACCCAGATGCCCACTACAGTAGAGTCAACATTAACTATTCGCTGTTTGTTTTCTCTACATATATATATATGTATAGTAGATGATTAAGAACATGCATATTTTTTTAAAGATTTATTTATTTATTTGAGAGAATGAGAGAGAGAAAGGGAGAGAGAGAGCGCACGAACACGCAAAGTGTAGGGAGGGGCTGGGAGAGTCTTAAACAGACTCTGCCTGAGCGGGGCTGGATCTCATGATCCTGAAATCACCACCTGAGCTGAAATCAAGAGTCAGTCACTTAACCGGCTGAGCCACCCAGACGCCCCTTAAGAATACATATTTTATGTAGTAAACATTACATAATGACATAATATTTAAATAGCAATAATGATGTAATGTTCACTTCGGAGGCCAAGCAGATTTAGGTTCCCAGCAATTTTTAATGACATAATTCATTTGTGTGGTTATTTTTTCAGAGGCTGGCTCTCCAGCTGGTTCTAGTTAGAGGGTAGGAACCAGGTCAATTTCTCTGATCATTTTATTTGTAAATGTTTGTTGCATATATTAGTAAAGGATGCAGTACAATGCTTGTTACATAGTAAACATTTAATAGAGAGTAGCTTTCATTCATTCGATGGTGCTGTTATTGAAAGCGTTCAGCAGAGTGGCACAAAAGCAGCAAAAAATAATTGGTAGCTTGCTATATATTTATTGCTTACCATACGTCACAGTGCCTAGCACATACCACTCACTTATAAACATGCTTATGATAAGAATAAATAGTACTTTCATTATTATTCAGTCTCTACCAGTGCCTGGCACTACATAAGCAAGGGTAAAGTGGAAGCTTCTTCTTTTACACAATGGTTGGTCCCCATGGGCCCTGAGTAAATAACCTTTGAGATGACTGTCCTCACTTCTGAGCATCCCCGACGGCCCCGCCTCCAGACCTGCATGACGCCCCGCCCCCTGCTACTCGGTAGCCCCGCCCCGCGGCCGCGCCGCGCCTGCGCACAGCGCCGGGAGGGGCTCCGCGCGCGCAGCTTCCCGCCGCCCGAGCGCGCGCAGGGCCCAGCCGGCCAGCCCGCTGCGTGCGTGCGTGCGTGCGTCGCTGCGTGCGTGCGTGCCGTGCGCTCGTCGGGCACCGCGGCCTCGCCCTCGCCCTCCGCCCCTGCGCCTGCACCGCGTAGGCCGCGCCCCCCCCC